>NW_022436958.1:25320601-25380225 GCF_009761245.1 Sapajus apella
AGAGAGAGAGAGAGAGAGAGAGAGAGAGAGAGAGAGAGAGAGAGAGAAAGGCCTTGACATTTTTCTGTGACTTTTCCTTATCAATAGCTATGTTCTACCTGTCTAAGAATTAATTATGAATTCTGTATAGGCCTTTGAAAGCCAGAATTTGCTTTTTAACAGAGATTCTGTAGGGAGAAATTTTGGTTAACTATTTGAAGTGTTAGCTAAATAAGGCATTTTAGATAAGGTTTTACAAGACAAAAGAATCAGCTTATTTTCAGTTCTGAGCCTGAATTGTGCAAATGGTACTAACTGCAGATAAATTCTGAATAAATTCTAGTGTTCTCTGCTTATCTCAAAAAATCTTTTCTTTTAATGATACTGTTCCATGCTCACTAATGTTTTCAAAACATATTCAAATCTAAATGGTTTTATATTTTTATTAAATTTTTTATTTTTAACATTATATAAAGTTAATTTTGTTGACCATTTTTTTAATTTAAGAAATGTCCACTTGAAAGGAATCCCTCCTTTAATTAAATTTTTGGCCTTTATTTATAAAATAAAAATTATTCTTTATGTATTCTTGAATAGTGAATCAAATTAGGTTAATAATTGTTAAGTCATTTTAGAACAATAACATCTGTCATTAAATTTCTTGAATTTTTTGCTTTCTCAGCTGATAGCTATCAGGGTGAAAAATTCAATTATGGATATTGGAAAAATTTATGGTAATATTAATCTGGAAATGTTATTTCTATACTATTCTTTACAGGACCTTTGTCTAATTCTTTAGGCTAGTGTTATAATTCCTAACAATTATAAAATGTCAGGATAATTATAATGTCAGGATAATTCCTGACATTATAAAATTGGTAATGCAGAGAGAAACAAGAATAAAATGAAATGGGACAGGAAAACATGATTCCTCCTTCTTATTCCTTCCTTTAAGTCATTAGCATTGTGAAGGGAAAAGGGAACTAACATGCATTAGAGTTCCCATGTACCAGGCATTGTCTTTAATATTTTATATTTATTGTATTATCTCATGTAATCTTTGTAGAAAATCTCCTAAATATATTAGTAAGTTTTTAATATCTGTATTTATTTATTTTATCCTGAAAACAAATGAGGTTTTTGGATCAAGACAGACCATTATTATCACTTATAGCAGTAGCCACCCTGGAAAGAAGACAGGGTTATGTGCACATGAGGGGAACCCTGAAATTATGAATCTGGGAATTTATATAGGAATTACTATATAAATTCTTTATATAGTAAATGGTCTTCTCTTGTCTTCTCCTTTTCTGAGAGAGGAAGAGAAACCTTATCTCCCTTATATACAATAAACAAATCTTTAGGGGAAAGAATGAGAAAGTCCCAGTTTAAACCCTTTGAAATGTAAACCAGTAGCTCTGGGATTTTGTTCTTCTTTGAAATGTAAACACAGACCTCTAGAAGATAAGTGTCTGCATATCTCTGAAGGTCTCTATCTATTCAGTCCATCTTTAATCCAGATTTCAGTTTGTCTTGCTTTATAAGTCCCTAACTATGCAGAACCATGAAAACATTTTCTCTATAGTTCCACAATCATGAATTTTAGCAATTTTAGTACTGTTGCTATAAAATTGTGGCTTTTAGCTTGTTTCCATTCCTTTCATACAGTGTTTAGTAGCATAACGCATTATTAGGTCTGCTATCCATCTATTTTACTTGAAAATCATCCTCTCTATGTAAAAGATCTATTTATTCAATGGATATTTTTTAAGCACCAAAAACTGTCAAGCACTGTTCTGGGTATTTGGAATACATCAGTAGACAACTCAAAGATACCTGCCTTGCTTATATTTACAAGATTTGGGGGTGGAATGCATAAAATTGAGATTTTGGAGGGGTTGTAATTGTTGCCGATGAAAAGCCTAGGATGAAAAGATAATTGGAAGATTAAAGTTTAAGAAGATGAAAGGCCAGAATATCACAAGAATCATCTATATATGTTTTGAAATCTTAAGAAGTAAGGCAGTACGGAGGAGAATGACAATATGCAAAGAGCTCAGATAGTTGAGTGGGAATTACCTGGACCTTAGTAGATAGCAGCAACCATGAGGCAAAAGTATGTAGTGGGTATTATCGACCATGATATTTAAATCTGAAGAATGTCAGGAGGGATATGGGGAAACGGTCTGAAAATGTCAGAATGGAGCAAAGAAGCACCATTTTGCTTATTCCACTCACCCAACCAGACATCACAGGAACAAGAATGATACCTTTCCACCTTGCATAAGAACTGTGGGAAAGAAGCAGCCATCACTGAGAGGTTGTAGGGGAAGCATTGTCCTCCAGAGAAGACAGATTTATGTTAGATCTAGGAAAGTAAAGGGAACACTTAGAAAATTCATTTTGGCTCACTGGAAGGGTTTCAGCAGCTGGGGAGAAATGAGAGAACAAAGGTAATTTTTACCAGCTTATAACTTCACGTGTATTACATGTGTTGCAAAACTAATGACTGTCTTTTCTCTTGCTTTATCTGATAACGTAGATAAGGATGTCTCCTGCAATCATTGTTACCATATTTCCTGAGGCCATTTTCTTATTCTCGTAAAACTTTTCTACTTGTTTCTTCTTTAATTGTATTTTTTCTGTTTTTAATTTTGCTCTTTTTAGCATTTCTGTCCTTCATATCCTGCTTACCTCTTAGTCTTTTTTGCCCAGCTTCTCACTTACTATTTTTTTGTTCTTTACTATTTTTCCTATCGTTCTATTTCAAAATTAAACTGTCTGCTGTTTTCTCCAACCGCCCCCCTGACACACACACACACCTCACTTTAGCTGTAGTTGAGACTGTGCAATATGCATCACACTAGAACTAATTTTGACAGGTAGCATCCCTACCTTAAACAAAGAAAGCTTTAACCGAAAAGGAATTACAGGAGAGAAGACAGTATTCTCCCCAACTGATGCTAACATTGCCACCTACATTTTCAACATTTTCTTCAATAGTTAAGAGGTAGCAACTGATTACTTCCCCAGATTCCCTGTGCTCTGTTGATCTGTCTTAAACTCTAGAGAGAGAGAAAGTACGTTTGTTCATTAACTGTGGGGCTTAAAATGTGACAACTTTTTGAAACTTTTGTTTCATGAATGATGAAAAAAACCACTTTCTTAAAGATATAGCTACTAATATTTTCATTTTATAGATAAAGTGAAAGATAAAGCACTTTTTTCAAGGTTGCATAAATATAAATGACACAGACTGGATATGAATGTAAGCATTTGACTCAATCTCAGAGATCATGCTTTTAATTAATACTGTATTGATTCATACATAATATAACTTAATATTGTGGTCAATAAAATAACAAATAGTACCTGACACATATAGATATTAATTCACTTTCCTTTATTTCCCTTTTCCAAAATTGAGCCTTATTGGTAAAGGGCTTTTTGTTTGTTTTTATTATCTATAATCAGGTACTTGAACCAATTACAATTTTTCACTTGCCTGCATGAATCCATACAGGACAGAAACCTGAATATAGAAACTATTTTTCAGCTTTCAGTTTGCCAGAGGATTGACCTATAATTATTTTTAGGATTATAAAAGATTTATATCCATTATTAAAATATATATAATATCGGATTTTTTTCCAGCAATAGAGGAATAACTAATTCTATCGTTTCATACCAGTCTCACCTTCAATACTGCTAGAATTTGGAGGTAATTTAACCCTGTGTATAAAAAATAAATATTTTCCTTTTGGCATTTTATTGAAAAATCACATAACTTAAGTACAAATATATCTACTAAAGTAGGCTCATTCATTTTAGTAGAATTCAGTTATCCCTTTCAAAGAAACACTATCAGCCTAAGTAATATATATTGAATATTTTAGAAATCTCGCAATTTCAATTACATGTCTTCTGAAACTTATTATTGTAAGGCTTTGGTTTAGGCCTTCCCTGCTGTATTAGTTGACAGGCTGCCAGAAGAAAATGCCACAGACTGGAAAGCTTAAACTACAGAAATGTATTTCCTCACAGTTCTGGAGGCTGAGACACATCAGATTAAGAGGGCTAGCCAGGTGGGTCTTGTTCTGAAGACTTTTCTTTTGGCTTATGGGAAGTTGCCATCTCCTTGCATGATTGTGTTACCGCTTGTGTGCCTGGAGAGAGAGCAAGAAAGGTAGCTCTTTGGTGTTTCTTCTTTTAGTAACAGGAATGAATCCAGCCCCACTCCTATGGCCTCATTTAACCTTAATTACCCTCTATAAAGGCCCTATCTCTAAATACAATCACATTTGGGGTTGGGACTTCCAAATGTAAACCTCAGGGGGACATAAGCCTTCATCCATAGTATTGCCATTATAATATTTTGTATACTTTGGCACTTGAGAAAGTAAGATTTGTTTAAACCTAGTATTTTAATGTTTTCTTTAGAGGTTTTTTCCCTTGGTACAACACTCTCCTATATGTAATCTACTTGGTGACACAAATACCTGGTTGTTTGCTTGTACTTTTGCTTCCTCATAAAATAAATTTCTCTATGGCTACTTAGTGCTATGGATAGCTATGAATGTTAACTTTTTTTGGATAGGCTTTTAGAGTAGTTTAGGTTTATAAAAACATTGCACAGAAAGTTTAGACAGTTCCCATATATTTCCTCTCCCTGCTGCATATAATTTCTCCTATTATTCACATTTTATATTAGTGCAGTACATTTGTTGCAATTGATAAAACAACACTAATAGGTAACTAATAACCAAAGTCCATAGTTTACATTAGGGTACACTTTGTGTGATACAGTCCTATTGGTTTTGATAAATGTATAATGACATGTGCCTACCACTACAGTATCAAGAATGGTTTAACTTCCCTAAAAATGCCCTGTGCTCCACCTGTTCATCCCTATACTTTCTTCCTGAAGTCCTGACAACTGCTGATATTTTTGCTGTCTCTATAGTTTTAGCTTTTTCAGAATGTCATATAGTTGGAATAAGATAGTATGTAGCTTTCAAAACTGCCTTCTTTCATCTAGCAATATGCATTAATGGTTTTTTTCATGTCTTTTTTGTTTTGATAGCTCATTTCTTTTTCCAGTAGTCTCACTTTATCTGTAGGGGATATGTTCTAAGACCCCCAATAGACACCTGAAACCTCAGATAGTACCAAACCCTGTATATACTGTGTCTTTTCTATACATACATACCTATGATACAATTTAATTTATAAATTAGGCACAGTAAGAGATTAACAATAGCTAATAATAAAATTGAACAATTATACCAATATGCCAGAGTCATAACTCTTATGCTTTGGGACCTTTTTTTAACTATAATAGATGGCCAATATCAAGTACAACATACAGAAATAGAATAGAAAAACCTCCGTGGGATTTGGCATTAACATAGGCTTTAGTGAAACCTGTTTTATTACAGATAGTGACTTTTTAAAAAACACTTAACTGTGAAGGGAAGGGAATTGATGAGATAACACAATTATCTGAAGGTAGAGAGAAGATAGAACAATTTTTTTTTTTTCTAATGAGAAGGGTGTAATTAAGCTTGGGGAATAGATACATAGAGATTATAAAGACAGTGATCATTGCGAAATATTTAAGTAAACAATTAGTATTATAAATGTTTGTGATAGAGCTATGGTATACTTAATTAGGCAAAATGCCAGAAGAGAGTGCCAAGCTCTAAGCTTTATGTATCATAAACATCAACAATTATTTGCTGAATTAAATTAAATCGAGTCTTCATTAACATGTAAATTATCACCTCTGTGCCCTGGAATAATTTGGAGTTTAATTTGTGCATTTATTTCCTAATGAAGGTCATCGAACACTATTTATTGGAGTACATGTACCCTTGGGAGGAAGAAAAAGCCATCGACGTCATAGGCATCGTGGTCATAAACACAGAAAGAGAGACAGAGAGAGAGATTCGGGATTAGAAGATGGAAGGGAGTCACCTTCATTTGGTAAGAATCCTTTTCCTTGTTTTTATTAAAATAATTATGGTAATATACTTGCTTCTACAGTTTATAATTAGGAGTAATGCCTTATGCTCATAAAATTGTTTATATTTTTATAAAAGATGTTGGGCAGGTTGGAGAGAAGTGGGAGAGTTAAAGCTTGATCTTTGTTTTCTGAAGTTGAGAATTGTATAGGAAATAGAATTAAGGAGTAAAGCTTAATTGTATAAACTCTTGATAATTTATATAAATAAGCATCATTATTCAAAGTGGTTTAAAAATCCAGGGGAAAATGCCTTAATTTAATTCCCATTTGCACTTTCACTATGATTCCTGAGTTTCAGTCTTAGGGTGTTGTATTAGTCCATTTTCATACTGCTGATAAAGACATATCTGAGACTGGACAATTGACCAAAGAAAGAGGTTAAATTGAACTTACAGTTCCACATGACTGGGGAAGCCTCACAATCATGGTGGAAACCAAGGAGGAGCAAGTCACGTCTTATGTGGGTGGCAGTAGGCAAAGAGAACTTGTGCATGAAAACTTCCCCTTATAATAACTATCAGATCTCATGAGACTTACTATCATGAGAGCAGCACAGGAAAGGCCTGCCCCGATGATTCAGTTAACTCCTACTGGGTCCCTCCCACGCATGTGGAAATTCAAGATGAGATTTGGGTAAGGACACAGCCAAACCATATCATTCTGCTCCTGGGCCCTCCCAAATCTCATGTCCTGACATCTCAAAACCAATCATGCCTTTCTAAGAGTCCCCCAAGGTCTCAACTCATTTCAGCATTAACTCAAAAGTCCTCAGTCCAAAGTCTTATCTGAGATAAGGCAAGTCCCTTCTACCTGTGAGCCTGTTAAAATCAAAAGCAAACTAGTTACTTCCTAGGTACAACTGGGGTGCAGGCATTGGATAAATACTGCCATTCCAAAAGGGAGATACTAGCCAAAACAAAGAGGCTACAGCCCCCATACACATCAAAAATCCTGCAGGGCAGTCAAAACTTAAAGCTCCAAAATGATCTTCTTTGACTCTATGTCTCAGATCCAGGTCACACTGATGCAAGAGGTGGACTCCCATAGTCTTGGGCAGCTTCATCCTTGTGGCTTTGTAGGGTATAGCCCCCCTCCTGGCTGCTTTCAAGGGCTGGTATTGTCTGTCACTTTTCCAGGCTCACAAGTGCGAGCTGTGAGTGGATCTTCCATTCAGGGGTCTGGAGGACCGTGGCCCTCTTCTCACAACTCCAATAGGCAGTGTCCTAGTGGGGACTCCTGTGGGGGCTGTAACCCCACATTTCCCTCTGCACTTCCCTAGCAGAGGTTCTCCACGAGGGCCCTGCTCCTGGAGCAAACTACTGCCTGGGCATCCAGGCATTTCCATACATCCTCTGAAATCTAGGCAAAGGTTCCCAAACCCCAGTTCTTGACTCGTTTACACCTGTAGACTCAACACCATGTGGAAGCTGTTAAGGCTTGAGGCTTGTACCTTCTAAAGCCACAGCCTGAGGTCTACATTTGCCTCTTTCAGCCATAGCTGGAGCAGCTGGAATGCACGGTACCAAGTTTCTAGGCTGCACACAGCATGGGTACCTTTTGCCTGACCCACAACACCACTTTTCCCTCCTGGGCCTCTGGGCTTGTGATGGAAGGGGCTGCCATAAAGACCTTTGACATTCTCTGGAGACATTTTCCCCTCTGTCTTTGAAATTAACATCTGACTCCTCATTACTTATGCAAATTTCTGCAGCTGGTTTGAATTTAGCCTCAGAAAATGGGTTTTTCTTTTCTATTGCATTGTCAGGCTGCAAATTTTCTGAACTTTTATCCTCTGCTTCCCTTATGAAACTGAATGCCTCTAACAGCACCCAAGTTACCTCTTGAATGCTTTGCTGCTTAGAAATTTCTTCTGCCAGATACCCTAAATCATCTCTCTCAGGTTCAGAGTTTCACAACTCTCTAGGGCAGGGGTAAAATGCCGCCAGTCTTTTTGCTAAAACATAACAAGAGTTACCTTTGCTCCAGTTCCCAACAAGTTCCTCATCTCCACCTGAGACTGCCTGGACCTTATTGTCCATATTGCTATCAGGCTTTTGGTCAAAGCCATTCAACAAGTCTCTAGGAAGTTCCAAACTTTCCCACATTTTCCTGTTTTCTTCTGATCCCTCCAAACTGTTCCAACTTCTGCCTGCTACGGAGTTCTGAAGTCACTTCCACGTTTTTTAGTATCTTTTCAACAGCATCCCACTCTACTTGTATCAATTTATTATACTAGTACGTTTTCATGCTGCTGATAAAAATGTACCTGAGACTGGGCAATTTACAAATGAAAGACGTTAAATTGGACTTACAGTCCCACATGGCTGGGAAAGCCTCACAATCATGGTGAAGGCAAGGAGGAACAAGCCACGTGTTATGTGGATGGCAGCAGGCAAAGAGAGCTTGTGCAGGAAAACTGTCCCTTATAACTATCAGATCTCATGAGTCTTACTATCATGAGAATAGCATAGGGAAGACCTGACCCCATGATTCAGTTACCTCTCTCCAGGTCCTTCCCACAAAACATGGGAATTCAAGATGAGATTTGGATGGGGACATAGCCAAACCATTTCAGATGTGAACTTTTTACTATTGTGAATGTTCTCCCTTTAAAAGTGTTTACAGAATACCACAATATGTGTTTTCATAGTTGTCAAAATTTTCTGAGTGCCATGAGAGCCCATATGCATGACATAACTGACAATCCGGTTTTCAGTTCCTTGACCATCCCATAACTTGTGACCTTCTCAGTCACTGTACTTAGCTTACCTCCTCATCCATGATTATTCTAACCCTGAAGTCACTAATTCACTTATCTTTCTCTCTGAGCACAGTTTCACTCCTTTCTTGCTTGTGCAACTACTTAACCCCTTTACTTTTCTTCTATCTATAAGTTTGTCTTTATTTGCTTATTCTACTCTGATTGCACAGCATGCAGTTTAGGAATCCTTTAGCATTGCTAGTATTCCATCAATATTACCAGTAGTCTATTTAGTAATACTAGTATTCTAAATATCTTAGGTTCTAAGTTTTAGTTTTATTCATACCTCTACTACCTCTTTTATTTTCATTTTTAATAGGAAACAGCATTTTATTTAAAATGTTTTAATAGATTTCTTAAAAATGTAAATAATTGAATTAAATGTAGTTTAGATTGCTTGTATGAATTAATTTACATTTGTTCACAATCTTGAAAAATAATTTAGCTAGGTATGCAATTCCAAATTGACAGCTATTTTAACTCAGAACTTTCAACATAATATCCATTGATTTATCAATTTCATGAAGATGTCAAGAGATAAAAATCTATTGTTCCATATTTAATTTGGATTTTATATTTTTATGAGTTTAAATAATTTCCTTTATTTTGGTATTTAGCTTTGCATTTATTATGATGTTTTGAGATATATACATATATATATGACTTTTCTGCTTTTCTTGGTTGATATTTAATGAAAATGTGTATTATTAGTTCTTTAAAATGTTTAAACGTACTATTTTCTATTATTTTCTCTCCCATTTATTTAAATTCCTTTTTTAAAAATTCATTAGGCATATCCCTTTCAGTTTCATTTTCAACTTATTTTGATCCCTCTTATATTTTTTCATCATTTTTCTCCTTGTCCTGACATTGAAGTGTTTATTTCAGCTTGTTAATTTATTCATATTTTAGCTCATAGTTTTTGCCCTGTTCATATCCCTCTATTTTATTTAAACATTTTGACTATGTATGTATTTCAGTTACTTTACTTTGGATTCAGGGGATACATGTGCAGGTGTGTTACATGAGTATGTTGCATGATGCTGACGTTTGGGGTATGGATGGTCCTACCACCCAGGTAGTGAGTACAGAGTATAGTTAATTTTACAACCCTTGTTCCCTGCCCTCCTTCCCAGCTCTGGTGATTCCCAGTGTCTATTGTTGCCATCTTTATGTCCTTGAGTACCCAGTGTTGAGCTCCAACTTATGAGTGAAAACATGTGGTATTTGGTTTTCTGTTCCTGAGTCAATTTACTTAGGATAATGGCCTCCAGCTGCATTCACTTTCCGCAAGGGCTGAACCAATTTATATTTTCACTAACTGTGTAAGCATTCCAGTTTCTCTGCAGCCTTGTGAACATCTGTTATTTCTTGACTTTTTAATAATCACCATCCAGACTTGTATGGGATGGTATCTCCTTGTAATTTTGATTGGCACTTCTCTGATAATGAAGGATGTTGAGCATTTCTTCATATGTTTGTTGACTGCTTATATGTTTTATTTTGAGAAGTGTCTGTTCATATCTTTTGCTCATTTTTAATAGGATTATTTGTTTCTTACTTGTTAATTTGTTTAAATTTTGCTTATGGATTCTGTGTATCAGACATTTTTTTGAATGCATGGTTTGCAAATATTTTCTCCCATTCTGTAAACTGTCTGTTTAGACATATTGAGATTTGCCTGCAGAGGTTTTTAGTTTAATTAGGTCCCACTTGTCAATTTTTGTTTTTGTTGCAATTGCTTTTGGAGACTTAGCCATAAATTATTTGTCGAAGTTAATGTTAGGAAGGGTGTTTCCTAGACTTTCTTCTATAATTTTCATAACTTAAGGTCTTACATTTAATTATTTAATCCAACTTGAGTTAATTTTTGTATATAGTGAAAAGTAGGGATCCAGTTTCATTCTTTTGCATATGGCTTGACGGTTATCCCAGTACCAATTATTGAACAGGGGATCCTTTCTCTGTTGGTGATTTTTGTTGACTTTGTTGAACATCAGATGGTTGTAGGTGTTTGGCTTTATTTCTGGGTTCTCTATTCTATTCCATTGCTGTATGTGTCTGTTTTTGTATGCTGTTTAGGTTAATGTAGCTGTATAGTATAGTTTAAAGTCAGATAACTTGATGCCTCTTACTTTGTTCTTTTTGCTTAGAATTGCTTTGGCTATTTGGGCTCTTTTTTGATTCCATATTAATTTTAGAATAGTTTTTTCTAATTCTCTGAAAAACAATGTTGGTATTTGATAGAGATAGTATTGAGTCCTGTAAATTGCTTTGGACAGTATGGTCATTTTAATGATATTGATTCTTTCTATTCATGAGCATGGAACATTTTTACATTTATTTGTGTTGTCTGATTTCTTTCAGCAGTGTTTTGTAGTTTCTTCTTGTAGAGATCTTTCACCTACTTTGTTAGATGTATTACATTTTGTGTGTGTGTGCCTATTGTAAATGGGATTGAGTTTTTGGCCTTGCTCTCTGATACAGTGTTATTGGTGTATAGAGGTACTACTGAGTTTTATACATTGATTTTGTATCCTGACACTTTACTAAAATTGTTTTTCAATTCTAGTAGCCTTTTGGTGGAGTCTTTAGGGTTTTCTACGTATCAAATTACAATCATCAGCAAAGAGAGATAGTTTGACTAACTCTCTGAATGCCTTTCATTTCTTTCTCTTGCCTGATTGCCCTGGCTGGGTCTTCCCATACTATGTTGAATAGGAATGGTAAGAGTAGGCATCCCTTTCTTGTTCTGGTTCCCAAGGGGAAGAGTTACAGCTTTTGCCCATTCAGTATGATTTTAGCTGTGTGTTTTTCATAGATGGCTCTTATTGTTTTGAGGCATGCTTCTTCAATGACTAGCCTGTTGAGGTTATTTTATCAACAGGGATTTCGGATTCTTTTGAAGGCCTTTTCTGTATCTATCGAGATAACCATATAGTTTTGGCTTTTATTCTGTGTATGTAGGGAATCATATCTATTCAATTGTGTATGTGGAACCAACCTTGCATCCCAGGAATGCAACTTACTTTACAATGACAAATTAGTTTTTGATGTGCTGCTGGATTCAGTTTGTTAGTATTTTGTTGAGGATTTTGTGTCTATATTCATCAGGGGTATTAGCTTGAAGTTTTCTGTTTCTGTGTGTTTTTGCCAGATTTTGGTATAAAGATGATGTTGGCTTTTATAACATGTTAGTGGGAAGCCACCCATCATCCTCAGTTTTTTGGAAGAATTTTAGTAGGATTGGTACCAATTCTTCTTTGTATGTCTAGTAGAATTCAGCTGTGAATCCATCTGGTTCAGGGCTTTTTTTGGTTGGTAGGTTTTTTTAAATTACTGATTCAATTTCAGAACTTGTTATTGGCTTATTCATGTTTTCACTTTATTCCTTATTCAATCTTGGAAGGTTTTGTGTTTCCAAGAACTTATCCATTTCCTCTAGATTTTCTAATTCGTTTGCATAGAGATGTTCACAAGAGTCTCTGATTAGTCTCTGAATATCTTTTGTATTTTTGTGGGATTGGTTGTAATGTCATTTCTAATTGTGCTTATTTGGGTCTTCTCTTTTTTTGTTAATTTAACTAGTAGTTTATTTCAAAAAACAAACTCTTCATTTTATTGATCTTTTGTATGGACTTCTGCATCTCAATTTCTTTCAGCTGTTCTCTGATTTTAATAATTTCTTTTCTTCTACCGGCTTTTGAAGCCATGCTTATATTGGTGTTTCTCCATTTCCCTCTTTTCTCCTTGCCTCCAGAAGCAGAAATCTGCTGGAAATAATCATTCAACAGGGCAGATTGTAACTGTTATAAAATTGTGACTCACGGAGACAATCAACATCTCTTCCTAATTCCATTGTGTATCTTTGACTTTTGAAATAATTATTTTTCAACTTTCTTCACCTTCTTCGTCAATCTTCAACATCCTCTCTTTTCACCATTACTTAGAGTAATCTTGCTTTCTACTTCGGAGGGAAAATATATCATCAGAAATAACTCACTTTACTTTCTTCCTATTAAAAAGTTATAGCTGCAGCCTTTCTTCCTATTAAACAGTTAAAACTGCAAGAAAATAATGAAGTTATCTTTTCCTTTATGTTTATTTTCTATTCCCACTCACCACTTTGGAAACTTATGCCATTTCTAATTTAATTGACCTCTTTCTCTTCAAATAGATTGTTCTTATCACCTTTTAAACATGATAAAGTCTCTACCATTTTAAGAAGTTCCCCAGCCTCCTCCAAATCCACCTTTAGTCATTCAGATAGGTAAGGTAACTGCATATAAATGTTTGGGGTAACAATTTTAAATACCTCTCGATATTGCTCTATTTACTTTATTCAATATCTTGCTTTAGTAAGCATTACAGATAAGTCTATAGCCTTTCTATTTTTATTTTAATTTTTAGGTTTATGTTTTTAGTCCTGAATGTTTACAGACATTTTTCTGTGTCCCTTAATGAAGAAAATTGCTAAGATTGACCTAATGGTAAGTGTATTAAAAAGCTTTTCCAGCCTGCATACACAGATGGTTTTCTACCTAGGGAACATTTTCCTATTATATTTTATTCTGTTCAGTTTACTTTGATATCTTTGTGAAGACTTTCTTTGCTTATATCCCTCGACTTTCTTCAAACATTTTAACTACATGTACCTTTCTTTTTTTATTTTTTCAGCTTTGGATTTGGGGGTACATGTGCGGGTTTGTTACATGAATATGTTGCATGATGCTGACATTTGAAGTATAGATGGTCCTATTACGCAGGTAGTGAGCACAGAGTATAGTTATACAACCCTGTTCCCTGCCCTTCTTCCCAGCTCTGGTGATTCCCAGTACCTATTGTTGCCATCTTTATGTCCATGAGTACCCAATGTTTAGCTCCCACTTATGAGTGAGAACATGCAGTATTTGGTTTTCTGTTCCTGAGTTAATTTGCTTAGGAGAAATGGCCTCCAGCTGCATTTATGTTGCTGCAAAAGGACATGATATTGCTCTTTTTATGGTGATGTTGCTCTTTCCATGGTGTATGTATACCACATTTTCTTTATTCACCTCACCATGATGGCACCTAATTGATTTCATGTCTTTGCTATGGTGAATAGTACTTTGATGAACATACAAGTACATGTCAGACTTCTGATTTCTACCCCGTATCCTTTTCTTTTGTATTTTAATATTAGTCTTTTATATTACCATTTGATTATCTGCAGTATAAATTCTGCATTTTCCTATTTTTATTATGGGTTTTGATACTGCTGTTGAATTTTTAGTTTTCATGAATTTCTTTCTTATCTCATTCTATTTTCTTTACATTTTAGCCTGTTCTTTCCTGATTACTTTTTATTTTTTTCTGCTTGGTAGAGTGTATCCCCAATGATTTCTGGATAGTTTCTTTTTATTCTAAAGTGGATAATTTTCAGAGCTATGATCTTCCTTTGGACTGTCAGATTATTTTTACTCTTGATTGATTTTTAGTACTTTTTATGGACTCCCAGTTTTTTTCCTTTTTTTCTCATTTTTAAACAAGGCAAGGTAGATTCCTGCTATATCTACCCAGCTATATCCTAAAATTTCTTAATGATGCTGCTACCAGTATGTTCCATGTTTCCAATGGTATGTATAATTATAAGCATTACACTTTCCAAATGCCCTGTACTTCTACCAGGGGCAGCATGGTTGTTGGTGGCAGAGTGTGTAAAGAAAAGTGCTCTAGGTATCCTGCACCACCATGATAGAAGGATGGTTGTCTGTAAGAATGGGTAGATGGGCAGAGAGTATAAGATGTACTAAGTATCTTCCACGTTTTTACATGTTTTCTGTTTCATGAGGGGAAGTTTTAGACTGTAAAAAAGTGACAATTTGGCATATTTTTCTCATTCAAGTTCCATCTGCTTAAAGTTAGCAGAGATGCCCTCTTAGACACTAGGAATGGATTATCTGTTGGGCTATGCTCTAATGATGAGTTTTTATCATTTTCTCATATTTGAGAAAATATATTTATATCATCTTACAAATGTTTAGTGAACAAAATAAAATAAGCTATATTTATCATTTGTTTGTTCCCTGTGCCTCTTTTTATTTATTTTTCCATAACTGGATGCATTGTGCCAGTTTTTCTAGAACAGTAGTTCTCAGTATTGACTGCATTTGGGTGTTATAAAACCGTACTAATGCTCAACCCCTACATTAACCATAATCTCTGTGCCTGGAGCCTAAGCATGAGTATTTTTTAAAAAGTACTCCCAGGTGATTCTTCTGTGAAGCTGTTGATAACTACACAGAAAGTTAGTTCTGAAAACTTTTTTATTTAAAGTTTAGTTCATCAAGAATCTAATATCCAGAATTTATAGGGAACTTAAACAAGTCAACAAGCAAAAAAGTGATTTAAAAGTGGGTAAAAGACATGAACAGACACTTCTTAAAAGAAGATATGTAAGCAGCCAATAAACATATGAAGAAATGCTCAATATCATTAATCATGAGAGAAATGCAAATCAAAACCATAATAAGATACTATCTCACACCAGTCAGAATGGTGACTATTAAAAAGTCAAAAAATAACAGATGCTGACAAGACTGCAGAGAAAAGTGTATGCTTATACACTGTTGGTGGAAATATAAATTGGTTCAGCCACTATGGAAAGCGTTTTGGAGAGTTCTCAAAGAACTTAAAACAGAACTACTCTTGACCCAGCAATGTCATTACTGTGTATATACCCAAAAGAAAACGAATCATTCTATCAAAAGACATGGTTGTGAGTGTTCATCACAGTGCCATTCACCATAGCAAAGATGTGGAATCGACCTACGTGCACATCAGCAGTGGATTGAATAAAGAAAATGTACATATATTCCATGACATACATTGCATCCATACAAAAGAGCAAAATTATGTTCTTTGTAGCAGCATGTATACAACTGGAGGCCATTATCCTAAGTGAATTAATGCAGGAAGACAAAACCAAATACCATGTTTTCACTTGTAAGTGGGAGCTAAACATTGGGTAGTTGTGGACATAAAGATGGCAACAATAGACACTGGGAACCACCAAAGAGGAGAGGGAGAGTGGGGAACTAGGGTTAAAAAAAGTAATTATTGGGTGCTATGCTGCTCACTACTTGGGTGACAGGATATGAGGTTTCATACCCGAAACCTCAGCATCATGCAATATGCCTATGTAACAAGCCTGCACATGTACCCCCGAATCTAAAATAAAAGTTGGAATTATTTTAAAAAGTTGCCAAACATAAAGAAAGAAAGCTGTACTGTTAGCTTCTAAAAATTATTTAATAAATAAGCCATTTATTTTATAATAAAAATAGTAAAAGTAAATTTCTACCTGAAAGAACAAAGCCAACAATATTAGCATCAAATTTGAGCTTGCCAGAAATGCAGAATCTCAGGCCCCACCCGCTTGAGTCAGGATCTGTACATTAAAAATATCTTTAGATAACTGGTATGGTTTGGCTCTGTGTCCCTACCAAAATCTCATCTCCATTTGTAATCCCCACCTGTTGAGGGAGAGACTTATAATTTCCATGTGAAGGAGTAAGGTAATTAGATCTTGAAGGTGGTTTCCCCCATGCTTTTGTCGTGATGGTGAATGAGTTCTGAGGAGATCTGAGGGATTTATAAGGGAGTGTTCCCTGCTTTTTGGTTGCTCTCTCTCCTGCCACCTTCTGAAGAAGGTGCCCACTTCCCTTTCTACCGCAATTGTAGATTTCCTGAGGCCTCCCAAGTTATGTGGAGTTGTGAGACAATTAAATCTCATTTCTTTATAAATTACCCAGTTTCAGAGAACTTCTTTATCGCAATGTGAAACAGACTAATACAGTAACCTATATGCCTCTTAAAATTTGACAATGCTCTAGAACAGTACTTATTGGACCTTCTGGAACATTAGAATCATCTGAGTAGCTTTTAAAAAATAATTGCTGGCCGGGCGCGGTGGCTCAAGCCTGTAATCCCAGCACTTTGGGAGGCCGAGGCGGGTGGATCACAAGGTGAAGAGATCCAGACCATCCTGGTCAACATGGTGAAACCCCGTCTCTACTAAAAATACAAAAAATTAGCTGGGCATGGTGGCGCGTGCCTGTAATCCCAGCTACTCAGGAGGCTGAGGCAGGAGAATTGCCTGAACCCAGGAGGCGGAGGTTGCGGTGAGCTGAGGTCGCGCCATTGCACTCCAGCCTGGGAAAAAGAGAGAAACACCCCCTCCGGGTTCTCATGTTGGCCAACATGTTGCTGCTAGGCTTTGCCCTCAAGGTTTTTTATTTAATTAATCTTGGGTGTTTCCCTAGGTACTGGCATTTTAAAGAAGTATCCCAAATTATTTAAATAACCACTTACAATCAAGAATCAGATTCTGAGAAGCTTCTGCTTCTCAATTGGGTGAAAATTGGAAATAAGTCCAATGGCCCAGATTCTCTTACATTTCAGCTGCTATTTTTGGATGCTCCCTACCTTTTTCCTCCTTCAATTACCTGAGTATCTTTACTGATATTTCGACCTAATATGGTTTATCAGGTACAAAGGTCTGGCACTTGGTGGTTTCTAGTAGTGGAACTTTCTAGATTGTACTTTTTTCAGTTTCTCTAGTACTAATCCTCTGCCTTTATCCTTATTCCACCCTCAGTTTATTTGCTATAATAAGTACTCAGTCACACACAGAGACTTCAACCAAACCCTAAACACCATCCTATTTGATTTGGTTTTTGATATTCTGCATAGTGGGAATATATGATATTTCCATGCTGAAGGCATTAAAGAAAATTTCTGCCTTCTTAGGAAATAGTTATTTTACTTGGAAGCACTCTAAAGAAAATATTTTGAAGCTATTCCTGAAGGTGTCTCAAAGTTATTTGGAATTCAGTCACCAAAGAAGTATAGGATAGAGCAGAATTTAAGAGAGTATCAGGTCTCACTTCTATGAAGCTAGATACATGTTTTAAATTGCAGTATGAATCTGTGATGTCATGAAATAATTTGGGACCAAATTATGAAGCAAACATCAGTTTAACAGAAAGTTTTTTTTGGAAAATGTTTGAATCTGGGCACTCTTAAAAAGTTTTATTACTCCAATGTATAAGCAACATCAGCAGAATCCTTCTTTATTATGACTCAATAATAGAATCCATTGTTGTTAAAACACACACACACACACACACACACACACACACACACACACACACAGAAACCTAGTTGTATTAGTATTGCATTCAGGTAAAAGAACAGGCCTTTAATACAGCTGAAAAAGTTTACACTTACATCATAGACAATGACTGGCTCCAGTCTACCAGACCTGATGGCTGGGCTGTGATTCCTAGGTGAGTCTAAAGAGGGACTGGACTGGTTTTTGGTTTGTGTGGTAGTGGTGGTGGTGACATTTTGCTCATACAGAAAACTTTTGATGCCCACAAATAAGTTCAACCTACTTTGGCTACTGTACTTAATAAATACAATAATTTGTTTATATGAATGTGATGATGATTAATTCTCCTTCATATTACAATCAACTCCCCAGTAACAGAAAGCTGCTAAAATTTCATATTTGTTATTTTTGATGTCATCTTCTATTCACCTTGTATTATTTGAAAATATATTTTCAACTGGGAACATAGATAATCTGTTTAAAAATGGTAAGTTTGCAGCATAAGCTTGAAGTGAGTGAAAATATGAAAGATGAGGGAAATTTGGAACGTTTATTTTTTTCCTCACTCTCCCAGAAAATAATACAATAGGAAAAATGATAGGATTATGCCAATTACAATTAGCTAATCTATAAGAAGTGGAAATAAATCTAAAAAATACAGACTCTATTAAACACATGTTTGAAATATGAACACAAAGATACTGAATAAATTAACATAGTCCTGGAATTATAATAGGATTTTACCAGTCTTAGATGGTAAATTGTGCACACACTTTAGGAAAAATGAAGCAAATATAGAAAACATGACGTCAAAGAGCTATTTTTTTGATGGGCAATGGATTTCTGTTCCTATTTTAACTCCCAATTAGGTGTTATATAAGAATATCAAGATGTTTTTACAAATGTATCTTATTGTAAAGTTTAAGACAAGCATTCACAAATGTTAAAGCATAGAAACATACATATAAAACCCAATGAATTATCACCCCAAAACATCTATGTAACTACCTCCTTGGTGGGCCCTCTAGAAACTCCCTTTGTGCTCATTACCAGTCATTACGTTTTCCCTCCTCCTCAAAAGGATCTCTGGCCTTTCTTCTTACACTGGGTGTTTTGCTTGTTTTTGAATGTTATATAAATGAATGAAGAATTCATTGCTCAATATTCTGTTTGTGGAATTCACCAATGTTTTTGGATGTAGCTTCAGTGTATTCATTTTCATTATTGTATAGTGTATTAATGTGCTTCTATATGCATGGTATATGTGCATCTTACTGTTGATGGTGTTTGGATCATATAAAATTAGGAGATACTACAAATAATGCTGCTGTGAACATTGTTGTATATGTCTTTTTGTATACATACGCATTTCTCATACCGAGGAACGAAATTATCTATTGTTGAGTCACAGGGCATACATACTTTCAGTTTTAGTAGCTAATGGCAAATAAATTTCCAAAATTGGGGTACACATTTACATTCCCACCAATGAATTATGAGAACTTTTGTTTTTTTGCATCCTTACTAACACTTAGTAAATTCATTCTTTTAATGTAAGCCATTCTGTTAAGAGGTATAATTATATATCATTGCTTTAATTTATATTTCTTGATTACCAATGAGATTGTGTAACTTTGAATATGGTTTTGGCCATTTGGATAGTCTCTTCTATGAAGTGCCTATTAAAGTAATATTTTTAGTTGGATTTTTATTGATTTGTAGAAGTTCTTTACATATTATGGAAATAAGTCTTTTGTTTTATATGTTTTAAATACTTTCTCGCTGTTGTGGCTTTTGATATTACTTTCATAATGGTGGCTGCAGATTCCAGCAGAGTCTGCTAAGAGGCTGAGACCTTTATTCTTTAGGCAAATTTCTCTGTTATTTATTTCTATTATATGTTTTGGTATATATAGAAGCAGACCCATATCTTGATCTTCTATATTCTTGGCTGAAGTTTGTATTTCACTGCTCTGTGGTTTTAGTGGCTATCATAAAAATAAATATTCATCAACACAGGAGAAATATTTCTATTAACTTAGAAAATTCTGCCAGGTGCTGTGGCTCACACCTATAAACCCAGTTACTTAGAAGGCTGAGGTGAGAGGATTGCTTAGCCCAGGAGTTCAGGGTTACAGCAATCATGCCATTGAACTCCAGACTGGGTGACAGAGCATGACCCCATCTCTAATAAAAATAACAATTTTTAACATGCTTTTTTTTTTTTCTGATTTTGATAGTATCGCAATTTACATGAAATATGTAATACTATTTTAAGGTGTCTATTTTTAATAGACATGAAAAATGGGTGTTTAATTACACATTTGGAAAATTTACTGTATTGAAACATAATCTGAATCCCTCTTTAAGATGTTAAAAATATGTTAGTAGGATGGTTATGAAAAATCTTCTGTAAAAATAACCTAATACCTATAAAATCATTTCTATTTTAAAGAATGAAAAGCCAGAGACAGGGAACCATATGTTACCTTGAATAAAAATAAAATACTTCTTGTCACTGAGAAGATGACCCTATTTCAATAAATTAACATTTTCTCTACTATTGCCGCTATCATTGTGTTTTAGAGAAATCTTTTGAATACCTGACATCCTATCTCACATTTTCAAATACTCCTTATTCATAATTGTGAGGGTGTTATATCCTCATGTTTACTTAAAAATAGTATTTTAAAGGTGTGTAGTGAGTAACCCTCATGCTTTATAAGAGGGAACACTAATAAGCCTTAAAATTAACACTCACATACATGGCAATTGAGATTTGGGGTTTGCATGCATGCTGTTATAAACATCCAGATTATTGATGCAGAGTGAACTGAAATAAGTCTTTGGAAACAGTAATGAGAGGAAATGTTTCAGAGACATGAAGACCATAATACCAATGTTGAAGCATGGCTGCTATGAGATGTGACCTCTGAGAAGTGATTAGGTAGTCAGAACTGGCTGTCATACAACGTAAAATGATTATGTCTGCCCTAGGACTACAGCCATGTGCCACCATGCCCAGCTAATTTTTGTATTTTTAGTAGAGACAGGGTTTCACCATGTTGGCTGGGATGGTCTTGATCTCTTGACCTGATCTGCCTGCCTTGCCCTCCCAAAGTGATATATTTTTTAGATATTAAAAACTAATGGGCCAGTTGCAGTGGCTTATGTCTGTTATCCAAGTTTTTTGGGAGGCCAAGGCAGGCAGATCACTTGAGGCCAGGAATTTTAGAACAGCCTGGCCAACATGGCAAAACCTCCTCTCTACTAAAAATACAAAAATTCGCCAGACATGGTGATGTGCACCTGTAGTCCCAGCTACTTGGGACTCTGAGGCAGGAGAATCACTTGAACCCAGGAAATGAAGCCTGCAGTGAGCTGAGATAGTGCCACTGCAGTCCAGCCTGGGTGACAGAGAGAAACTGTCTCAAAAAAAAATTGTGTGTGTGTGTGTGTGTGTGTGTATATATGTATATACACTTTTTTAAAAAAAGATTTATGACAATTTGAAAAAAATCACAAACTGCATAGCTTAGAAATATAAAATAGGAAAAAAGTATGTCATAAATGCATAAGATATAGGTAGATACTAGTCTATTGTGTCATTTACTACCATAAAATATACACAAATCTATTGTAAAAGTTGAACTTTATCAGACCTTAGGTACACAAACACTTATGGACTGTACATGGTATCATTGGCAATTGAGACAAATGTAAGCAAGTGTAAAAATGCAGTATTAGATCATAACTGCATTTAATTTACTGTTGTACTTATTGTACTACTGTAGTAATATTTGTATCCACTTGCTGTTGCTATTGTGTGAGTTCAAGTGCTTCCAGTACCACTTAAAACACCTTGTGATGTTAGTCATCCCTGCTTGAGCAGTTCATCTCTCCAATAAACAGCATATTGCTGTAAAAAATGATCTCTCATGGTTCTCACATATTTTTCATCGTGTTTTGTATAATATTGTGAACCTTGAATAAAACCATGGAACCCATACGAAGTGCCACAGTGAGGCCCAAAGTGCTCCCAAGAAGCAGAGAAAAGTCATAACATTACAAGACAAATCTGAATTGCTTGATATGTACTGCAGATTGAGTTTGCAGCTGTGGTTGCTCACTGTTCCAGACAGATGACATAAACAGATGCATAAACTTATCAACAAATACAGTATAGTACTGTAAGTGTACTTTCTTTCATTTATCATTTTTGTAGGAGAAAGGATATCTGCCTGAACAGGTTTTTAATGCCTGTCCAGACAAAAGTGCCCAATTCTGGGGGGAAAATGCCACAAAGGAAGAGATCATAAGTATTTAAAGCAGGAAGGAGCAGGCTAACTCTACTGTTTTGTGCAGATGCCATCGGGTTTATGATCAAGACTGCCCTTATCTATAAAACTACTAACCCCAGATCCTTGAAAGGCCAAGATAAATTCCACCTGCCTGTCTTTTGGTTGTACAAAAAGGCCTGGACAATGAGAACATTTTTTCTAGTTTGGTTCTGTTGATGCTTTGTCCCCAAAGTCAGGAAGTACCTTACCAGTAGGAAAATGCCTTTGAAAATTCTTTTGATATTGGACAATGCCTCTGTCCATCTAAAATCCCATGAGCTAATGCTTAAGAAGGTGTTAAAGTGATCTACTTGACCCAAAACACAATACTTGTAATTGGCTTCTAGATCAGGTTTTTTAAGGACCTTTAAGGCTCATTACACATGGTACCCTATGGAAAGCATTGTCAATGCTGTGGAAGAGAACCCCAATAGAGAAAACATCATGAAACTCTAGAAGGATTACACCATTGAAGATGCTTTCATTACTACAGAAAAATCCATGAAAGCCATCAAGCTTTAAAGAACAAATTCCTGCTGGAGAAAACTGTGCATGACTTCACAAGATTTGCAACAGAGCTAATTAAGGAAATTATGAAAGAGATTGTGGATGTGGCAAAAAAGGTGGATGTAAAAGGTGTTAGAATATGGATCTTGGAGAAACTCAAGAGCGAACAGACACCGTATCAGAGGAATAATGAGAAGATGACTCAATGAAGATGAGTACTTCTAAACCAGTGCTAGAAGATGAGAAAGAAGACATTGAAAAAGTAGTGCCAGAAAACAAATTGACATTAGACAATCTGGCAGAAGAGTTACAATTATTCAAGACTACGTTCAACCTCTTTTACTACATGGACCCTTTTATAATATGGGCACTGAAACTAAGTAAATGGTGAAAGAAGGATCAGTATCTCATGGAAACAGTTTTAGAGAAATGAAAAAGTGAAAAGGTCAGAAATTACAATGTATTTCCATAAAGTTACACCAAGTGTGTCTGCCTCTCTTGCTTCCCCTTCTGCCTTTTCTGCCTCTGCCGCTCCTGAGATAGCAAGACCAACCCCTCCTATTCCTTCTCCTCCTCACCCTACTCAACATGACGACAATGAGGATGAAGACCTTTATATAATCCATTTTCACTTCATAAGTAGTAAATATATTTTCTCTTTATGATTTTCTTAATTTTTTCTCCAGCTTATTGTAAAAATACAGTACATAATACATATAACATACACATTACGTGTTAATTGACTGTTTATGTTATCATTAAGGCTCTTGGTCAGCAGTAGGCTATTAGTTAAGTTTTGAGGGAGTCAAATATTATATATAGATTTTCAGCTGTGTGGGAGATCGGTGCCCTTAACACTTGTGTTATTCAGGGTCAACTATAGTTGCTTTTTTTTTCTAGCTGAAATTTTCTTCCTCTAGATGCTCCATCATCTTCCTAGCTCTAGTTTCTTATCTGTCTAATGGAGGTAAAGCAGGAAAGTTCTTACTTCACTGCTGTTATGACAAGTTAATGTCATACTTTCTAGGCTTAGCAAAACTTTGAGTTTACTCATTCTCTCCTGAAGATTTTCTCACCTGTACTCTTTCCTGCCTTACTACTTATTTCTCTTCATCCCCTAGGAATTCAGTTATAGTTATAGAGTCTCTCTGCTGAAATCTTCTCAGTGCTCTGTGGCAACCCATGATGACTCTATAGTCCACACTGTCTCTCTTTTTTTCTCCCCTTCTCCTGTTTGTGACTTACGTATGATTCACAGAGATGCATACACACTCAGTGCTCCGATAATGAAAGTGTGTGTTATTGAATGAAGCAGTATCAGCCATCAGCAGCTAGGCTGACTTTGTGTTTCTTAGGCAGGAATCATACCCCTACTGCCATCCCTTTTAAGGAGAATAAGGAAATGTCAGAGTCATGTTACAGCCCTTTCTGAAGGACTCTACTCTAAAATGTGTCTACTGTTTCATCTCATGACTCTTTATAGCCTCTGTATGGGTGAAAAATTGCAGTCACATAACCAGGTTTTTAGAGCATCATTTGCAAATTCTGCATATAATCTTATATCTCATGTGGAAAGAAATATTTATTTATTTGTGGTGCTTTATCTGAAACATTTATCAATCTATTACCCTGTAATGAAATTACTAATTAGTATGGATAATAATTATTATATTATTTCAATTATGTAAATTAATTAAAATATAGGAATTTCAATGATTGTTCATGACATTCAAATACTATGAGCAAAATTTTAAAGTTCATCTGAAAATGGAAAATATTACTGAGCTTCAAGGAGGTTGGAGACATAAATTTGGAACAGAACTACCAAACTTGTCATAATTTCATAAGATAGATTATCTGAATACAGATTCATCTGAAGTATAACAAGGAATAAGGAGGAAGAAAGTGTCTGTGATTCAGAAATGCACAATGGTAAGCATTCTGTGAATCTGTTCTCTTAAGCTAAATGTCATAGTAACCAAGGCTTATGTACTTCATGACAGCAAGATCACATATTAAAATAGAAATTTTTCAATTCACTTCTGTGATTATACTTGCAATGCTGACATGATAAATATATTTCTCAACATTTTTGTTAAATATTGTCCAGAAAGGGTCTAAAAAATAGAGCATTTTTGTAGAGGGCCTACAAAAGAAGAGTATTTTCATTGTTTATTAGGAGCAATCTTTTTAAGACCCTGGTTAATTAGTATAAGAGTTATTAAAGAAATATGAGTAATATAGCTAATAATACAAAGATAGAAGCTTGCTAAAAAAATTTGCTTGTTTCCAGTTATGATTCTACAAGGGCTTTCCCCAAATAGTATAATTATTTAAATTTGATTTTCTTAATCGTTTATTTATTTATTTATTTTTTAAATATATATTTTATTACACTTTAGGTTCTAGGGTACATGTGCAGAACATGCAGGATTGTTGCATAGGTACATACATGGCAATGTGGTTTGCTGCCTCCATCCCCCCATCACCTATCTCAGGCATTTCTCCCCATGTTATCCCTCCCCAACCTCCCTACCTGCCGTTGTCCCTCCCCTATTCTCCCCCAACAGACCCTAGTGTATGATGCTCCCCTCCCTGTGTCCATGTGTTCTCATTGTTCCACACTCACCTATGAGTAAGAACATGGGGTATTTGTTTTTCTGTTCTTGTGTCCGTTTGCTGACAATGATGGTTTCCAGGTTCATCGATGTCGCTTAAAAGGATATGAACTCATTGTTTTTATGGCTGCAAAGTATTCCATGGTGTATTTGTGCCACATTTTCCTTGTAGTCATTGATGGGCATTTGGGTTGGTTCCAGGTCTTTGCTATTGTGAACAGTTCCAAAATAAACATACATGTGCATGTGTCTTTATAATAGAATGATTTATAATCCTTCGGATATATACCCAGTAATGAGATTGCTGGGTCAAATGGAATTTCTATTTCTAGGTCCTAGAGGAATTGCCACACTGTCTTCCACAATGGTTGAACTACTTTACACTCCCACCAACAGTGTAAAAGTGTTTATATTTCTCCACATCCTCTCCAGCATCTGTTGTCTCTGTATTTTTTAATGATCACTATTCTAACTGACATGAGACAGTATCTTAATGTGGTTGTGATTTGCATTTCTCTAATGACCAGTGATGAAGAGCATTTTTTCATGTTTGTTGGCTTCATAAATGTCTTCTTTTGAAAAGTGTCTGTTCATATCCTATGCCCACTTTTGAATGGGTTTGTTTGGTTTTTTCTTGTAAATCTGTTTTAGTTCTTTGTAGATTGTGGATATTAGCCCTTTGTAAGACAGGTAGATTGCAAACATTTTTTACCATTCTGTTGGTTGCCATTTCACTATAATGATTGTTTCTTTTGCTGTGCAGAAGCTCTGGTGTTTGATTAGATCCCATTTGTCTATTTTGGCTTTGTTGCCATTGCTTTTCGTGTTTTAGTCGTGAAGTCCTTGCCTATGCCTATGTCCTGAATGGTTTTGCCTAGATTTTCCTCTAGGGTTTTTATGGTGTTAGGCCTTATGTTTAAGTCTTTAATCCATCTGGAGCTAATTTAGTGTAAGGTGTCAGCCAGGGGTCCAGTTTCTGCTTTCTGCATATGGCTAGCCAGTTTTCCCATCATCACTTATTAAAAAGGGAATCGTTTTCCCATTGCTTGTTTTTGTCCAGTTTATCAAAGATTAGATGGTTGTAGATATGTGGTATTATTTCTGAGGTCTCTGATCTGTTCCATTGGCCTGTATCTCTGTTTTGGTACCAGTACTATGCTGTTTTGATTACTGTAGGCTTGTAGTATAGTTTGAAGTCAGGTAGCATGATGCCTCCAGCTTTGTTCTTTTTGCTTAGAATTGTCTTGGCTATGCAGGCTCTCTTTTGGTTCCATATGAAGTTTAAAGTGGTTTTTTCCAGTTCTATGAAGAGGGTCATAGGTAGCTTGATGAGGATGCTGTTGAACCTATAAATTACTTTGGGCAGTACGGCCATTTTCACAATATTGATTCTTCCTAACCATGAGCATGTAATGTTTCTCCATCTGTTCGTGTCCTCTCTTATTTCCTTGAGCGGTGGTTAGTAGTTCTCCTTGAAGAGGTCCTTTACATCCTTTGTTAGTTGTATTCCTAGGTATTTTATTCTTTTTGTAGCCATTGTGAATGGGAGTTCAGTCTTGACATGGTCCTCTGTTAGTCTGTTATTGGTGTATAGGAATGCTTGTGGTTTCTGCACATTGATTTTGTATCCTGAGACTTTGATGAAGTTGCTTATTAGTTTCAGGAGATTTTGGCTGAGATGATGGGGTCTTCTAAATATACAATCATGTTGTCTGCAAACGGAGACAATTTGACTTCCTCCTTTCGTATTTGAATACCCTTTGTTTCTTTTTTTTGCCTTAGTGCTCTGGCTAGAGCTTCCAATACTATATTGAATAGGGGTAGTGAGAGAGGGCATGCTTGTTTCGTGCCAGATATCAAATGCTTCCAGTTTTGCCACTTCAGTGTGATATTGGCTGTGAGTTTGTCATAAATAGCTGTTATTATTTTGAGATATCTTCCATCAATACCTAGTTTATTGAGGGTTTTTAGCATAAAGCACTGTTGAATTTTGTCAAAGGCCTTCTCTGCATCTACTGAGATAATCATGTGGTCTTTGTCTTTGGTTCTGATTATGTGGTGGATTAGATGTACAGACTTGTGTATGTTGAACCAGCCTTGCATCTCTGGATGAAGCCTGCTTGATTGTGATGGATAAGCTTTTTGATTGGTTGTTGCAATCTTATTGAAGATTTTTGCATCTCTGTTCATCATGGATATTGGCCTGAAGTTTTCTTTTTTTGTTGAGTCTCTGCTGGGTTTTGGTATCAAGATGATGCTGGTCTCATAAAATGATTTGGGAAGAATTCCCTCTTTTTGGATTGTTTGGAATTATTTCAGAAGGAGTGGTACCAGATTCTCTTTGTATGCCTGGTAGAATTCGGCTGTGAACACTCTGGACCTGTGGTTTTCTTTTTTTTTGTTTTTTGTTGGTATGCTATTAATGGCTGCCTCAACTTCACCCCTTGTTATTAGTCTATTCAGGGTTTCAACTTCTTCCTGGCTTAGGCTTGGGAGGGTGCAAGTATCCAGGAATTTATCCATTTCTTCCAGGTTTACTGGTTTATGTGCATAGTGTTTTTTGCAGTAATATCTGATGGTTGCTTGTATTTCTGTGGGATCAGCGGTGATATCCCCTTTATTGTTTTTTTATTGCCTCTATCTGATTCTTCTCTGTTTTCTTTTTTATTAATCTGGCTAGTGGTCTGTCTATTTTGTTGATCTTTTCAAAAAACAAGTTCCTGGATTTATTGATTTTTTTTGAAAGGTTTTTTTGTGTCTCTGTGTCCTTCATTTCTGCTCTAATCTTAGTTATTTCTTGTCTTCTGCTAGCTTTTGGGTTTTTGCTATTTTTTTATCTTGCTCCTCTGGCTCTTTTGATTTTGATGACAGGGTGTCGATTTTAGATCTTTCCTTGCTTCTCATGTGGGCATTTATTGCTATAAATTTTCCTCTAGACACTGCTTTTAGTGTGTCCCAGAGATTCTGGTATGTTGTGTCTTTGTTCTCATTGGTTTCGAAGAACATCTTTATTTCTGCCTTCATTTCGTTGTTATCCAGTCAACATTCAAAAGCCAGTTGTTCAGCTTCCATGAAGTTGTGTGGTTCTGAGTTAGTTTCTTAATCTTGAGTTCTAATTTGATTGCACTGTGGTCTGAGAGACTGTTTGTTATGATTTCCATTCTTTAGCATTTGCTGAGGAGTGATTTACTTTCAATTATGTGGTCAATTTTAGAGTAGGTACCATGAGATTGTGAGAAGAATGTATATTCTGTGGATTTGGGGTGGAGAGTTCTGTATATGTCTATCAGGTTTGCTTGGTGCAGATCTGAGTTTAAGTCCTGGATATCCTTCTTAATTTTCTGTCTCGTTGATTTAATATTGACAATGGAGTTTTAAAGTCTCCCACCATAATTGTGTGGGAGTGTAAGTCTCTTTGTGTAAGTGTAAGTGTCAGGTCATTACGAACTTGCTTTATGTATCTGGGTGCTCCTATATTGGGTGCATGTATATTTAGGATTGTTAGCTCTTCTTGTTGCATTTATCCTTTTACCATTATGTAATGTCCTTCTTTGTCTCTTTTGATCTTTTGTTGATTTAAAGTCTATTTTATCAGAGAGTAGGATTGCAACTCCTGCTTTTTTGTGCTATCCATTTGCTTGGTAAATCTTCCTGCATCCCTTTATTTTGAGCCTGTGAGTGTCCTTGCACGTGAGATGGATTTCCTGGATACAGCACACTGATGGGTTTTGACTTTTTATTCACTTTGCCAGTGTCTTTTGATTGGGGCATTTAGCCCATTTACATTTAAGGTTAATATTGTTATGTGTGAATTTGGTCCTGCCATTTTGATGCTAGCTGGTTGTTTTGCCCATTAGTTGACGTAGTTTCTTCATTGTGTCAATGCTTTTTACAATTTGGTACATTTTTGGAGCGGCTGGTACTCGTTGTCCCTATGCTTAGTGCTTCTTTCAGGAGCTCTCGTAAGGCATGCTTGGTGGTGACGAAATCTCTCAGCAATTGCTTGTTTGTAAAGGATTTTATTTTTCCTTCACTTATGAAGCTTAGTTTGGCTGGATATTAAATTCTAGGTTGAAAGTTCTTTTCTTTAAGAATGTTGAATATTGACCCCCACTCTCTTCTGGCTTGTAGGGTTTCTGCTGGGAGATGTGCTGTGAATCTGATGGGCTCCCTGTTGTGTGTAACCTGACCTTTTTCTCTGGCTGTCCTTAGCATTTTTTACCTTCATTTCAACCCTGGTGAATCTGACGATTATGTACCTTGGGGTTGCTCCTCTTGAGGAATATCTTTGTGGTGTTCTCTGTATTTCCTGAACTTGAATGGTGGCCTGCCTTGCTAGATTGGGGAAGTTCTCCTGGATAACATCCTGAAGAGTGTTTTCCAGCTTGGGTTTATTCTCTCTGTCACATTCAGGTATACCTATCAAACGTAGATAGGTAGTTTCATGTAATCCCATATTTCTTGGAGGCTTTGTTAATTTCTTTTCACTCTTTTTTCTCTAATTTGCCTTCTCATTTTATTTCATTGAGTTGTTCTTCAATCTCTGATATCCTTTCTTCTGCTTGGTTGATTTGGTTATTGAAACGTGTGTATGCTTCGCGAAGTTCTCCTCTTATGTTTTTCAGCTCCATTAAGTCATTTATATTCTCTGAGGTGTTTATTCTCATTAGCATTTCATCAAACCTTTTTTCAAGGTTCTTAGTTTCTTTGCATTGGGTTAGAACATGTTCTTTTAGCTCAGAGAAGTTTATTATCCACCTTCTAAAGCCTGTTTCTGTCAATTCATCAGACTCATTCTCCATCCAGCTTTGTTCCTTTGCTGGTGATGCGTTGTGATCCTAGGAGGAGGAGAGGCATTCTGGTTTTGGGTGTTTTTATCATTTTTGTGCTGGTTTCTTCCCATCTTAGTGGCTTTATCTACCTGTGGTCTTTGTAGTTGGTGACTTTTGGGTGGCGTCTCTGAGTGGATGTACTTTTTGTTGATGACGAAGTTATTTATTTCTGTTTCTTCATTTCCTTCTAACAGTCAGGCCCCTCTGCTGTAGGACTGCTGGAGGTCCATTCCAGATCCTGCTTGCCTGGGGATCACCTGCAGCAGCTGCAGAACAGTAAGGGTTGCTGCCAGTTTCTTCTTCTGTTATCTTTGTCCCAGGAGAATACCCACCAGATGTCAACCTGAGTTCTCCTTTATAAGGTGACTCTTTGGATATACAGGAATCAGGGAGCTGCTTGCGAAGACAGCCTGTCCCTTATAGTAACTCAAGTGCTGAACTGTGAGCTCCATTGCTCTGTTCAGAGCTGCTGGGCAGGTATATTTAAGTCTGCTGCAGTGGAACTCATAACCACCTTTTTTCCCAGTTGCTCTGTCCTAGGAAGGTGTGACTTTATTTATAAGTTCCTGACGTGCTGCTACCTTTTTTCAGAGCTGCCTTGCCCAGCAAGGAGGTGGCCTAGTCACAGTCTGCCAGCAGAGGTATTGCTGAGCTGCCATGGGCTCTGCCCAGTTGCTGTGTCAACTTTCTTTGGTTTTGTTTATAGAGGTATAGTTAGAACTGCCTCGGTATTGGCAGTCTGCCTCAGTAATGGCAGACTGCCTCTGTAATGGCGGACTGCCTCAGTAATGGCAGATTGTCTTGGTAATAGCAGACTGCCTCGGTAATGGTGGGTGCTCTTCCCCCAACAGAGCTGGATCTACCCAGGTCCAGCTGCGCTTGCTGCGAAACTCTCAATCCAGAGCGTTTGAGATTGCTGGTCTTTGTAGGGGTGGGATCTGCCGAGCCAGATCACCTGGTTCCCTGTTTCAGCCCACTTTTTTTCAGTTGAATGGATTGCTTTGTCTCCCAGGCATTCCAGGTGCCTGTTGAAACGGCCACCCAGATTTCTGTGAGTTTTTGTGCAGAGACTTGCTATGCCAGCTGAATCAGCCATGCTGGAAACTCGTGGTGCTTTACAGCCTGGGAATCTCCTGGTCTGTAAGCAGTAATAATTCGTTTGGAAATTTAGTGTTCACTCACCCTCTGCATTGTTCTCACTGGGAACTGCACTCCAGAGCTGTTCCTATTCAGCCATCTTGCAGTTTTTTCCACATTGTTATGTCTATCAATGTTTGTCAGTAGTAGTTGATTTTTTTTTTCTGAGATGGAGTCTTGCTTTGTCACCCAGGCTGGAGTGCAGTGGTGCAATCTCGGCTCACTGCTACCTCTGCCTCTCAGGTTCAAACAATTCTCCTCAACTAATCATTTATTGAAAATATAGTCCATATTCCAAATGGAAATACCTTATTTGTCTATTTCTGAGTATAACAGTAATACATGCTATTTAATGCTATCCAATGCTATTTAAAATTAGGATAGCCAGGTCCTCTTTCTCTTACACAGTTCTCATTGACCACCCTACAGCATCCAACTTTATTGACTTCTTATTCTTTTTGAAATTCTTTTCTACTTTGTTCCTGGTTACACTACTTTCTCCATGAGACATATGCTCCATGAAGGCAGAGGCTTTTCCCTGTTTATATTTGTCTTATTTACTACTTAGAATGGTATCTTGATAAAAGGAAGGGGCTCCTTAAATATTTGTATGATGTATTAATCCTTTTACATATTTATTCCTTTTCTGATCCTTTTGATAACTTATCTTCCTTCTGCCAAATCTTAAACCTTATTAACTTCTCCAGTGTTTAGTCTTCTTCTCTCTAGTTTTTCATTTTTGAGTCATCATCATTGTAATCATGTGATATCTTTCGTTAAATGCCATCTATGTCTCTATCTCTGACCCTGCTCTTTCTTCCAGAATCCAATCTCAAATCTCCAACTGCCATATGACCTTCTTCATATGATGGTCCCTTAGTCATCTCAAATTTAGCATATGCAAAATTTTTTTTGGAGCACTCAACCTGCAATGCTGGCTCTCATTCTGACAACTCACTTTTAATTAATGGTGTAATTATTTTCCCTGCTTCAATCTGCAGAACTCTCTATTTCTGGTAGGTAAGTCTATATCATCATTATAACCATCACCCTTACCAATAATATCATCAGTAGTATTTATGTAATTCTTTATGGCTTGAAAATTATTTTTACATCTATAATTTTCCCTTTTGGGGCTTGGTCCAATCTTCTGGGAGACCAATTTTGGCAGGTAGAAATATAAGGAGCCCAGTGTGAGTAGATTGCTTATTCACCATTGTTAAGAGTCTTGCTCCTGGGCTTACTCTGACTTTGATGCCCAGCTCTCCAGTGCTATTACTTCTTGTTTCTTTCTGTTAGCCATATTCCTATCTTGCAACCAAGTTTATTTCACTCCAGTTTTCCTGTGATGGAACAACTTTGCTAGAGAAAGCCTGCATATTTCTACTTGTGCTCATTACATGGTACAAACTAGTGTGACAAACCAAGTTACTGTATTTTATTAAATTCTTACAAGACAGCATTCATGACTCACTTGTTCTTTTTATTCTGGCTGCAGATCTGCTTTTTGGAATTTCATTTTTGTACTATTTACCCTTGGATTTGCTTATAAGACTAAATAATTGTTTTTTCTTGAGCTTTTGAATTCTTGGTATTGACCACTTCCAGTTTGGTTCATACTAATTTCAACCAATCATTAATTTTTAAAGGTAGAATCCTCATTTAAAATGTTATATATCTCTCTATATTTTAAATATGTAGTATACATTCATATAAGCTTATTTTTAATTATATGTATAAATATGTACATGTTATTTACCGTTATTACATATAGATGCACAGGAAAGGATTCTTTCTGCTTCCTTTGCATTGGAATTTTTGCTTTTCTTCTCTCTGGTATTTTTAAATCTTTGTTTTATTCAGACAATATGGCTATTATTTTATTGCTTACCCAGAATCTTAACGCATCAGGTGCAGTCAGATTCCAACTTTTCCTTGATTCTAATTCCTGGCCATGTATGTATTATCTGCATAAAGTTTCTCTCTAGAGCATGCAGTGGATTTCAGACCTGAGGTTTCATCTTGAACTTCAGCTATTGAGATGCTTCCTTGCATTATTCTATTTCTAAATCCATTGCCTAAACTGAACCATTAATTTTGTCTCAGTAATTCTGGATCCTTTTCTTTACCATATAGTCAAATATATTATGTTCTTAATACTGATGTGGACTGACATAATCCCATCTCCCCTTGTGAAAACTTCCTTGACCACTGTAGCCTTCATTTATTTTCATACCTCTTTACTCTTGCAGCACTAAGCACCAGACATACTAGTGCTTAATTATTATTGTCTTACATTGTCTGTTATTATGGATTCATCTTATCTTTAAAACCAGATTATAAGCAATTTAAGTACAGTAAATATGGTATAGCATTTATGTGAACTGGAATAGATACTATCCTACAGTTATAAATTGACTAGGTAACTAATCAAAGTACAGCCATGCTGAAAACTACAGTATTTTACTTTTTAAAAAGATAACTTTATTTGCAAAATAAATCTACCCTAACATTTTTTTGAATCACAACTTCTTTGCTTGCCATCATTTAATTAGTTGCCCAGTTATAGGACTCTGTTGGCTAATAAGATAGCAAAATTGTCATGGATTCTCATGAACCTCAATATAATTGAACTTCTAATTCATCTAAATTGTTCTACTTTGTTTTTTATGCTATTTGCAGTCATATCATTTCACTTGAATAATAAAGGAGTGTTTTTTCATGTTCTGTAAATATATTGCTTGCAGATATTTTACTTGTTTTCTGTATTTATGTATTAGTCCATTTTCATGCTGTTGAAAAAGACATACCTGAGACTGGGTTATTTATAAAGAAAAAGATATTAAATGGACTCACAGTTTCACATGGCTGAGGAGGCCTCACAATCATGGTGAGAGGCAAAAGGCATGTCGTACATGACAGCAGATAAGAGAGAATAAGAGCCAAGCAAAAGAAGTTTCCCATTATAAAACTCTCAGATCTCTTGAGACTTATTCACTACCACGAGAACAGTATGGGGAAAACTGTTCCCATGATTCAATTATCTCTTACTGGGTCTCACCCACAACATGTAGGAATTATGGAGCTACAGTTCAAGATGAGATTTGGGTGGGGACATAGCCAAGCCATACCAATTTCTTTCTATAGAATATGTATTTAAAAAGTGACGTAAGTGTGCTAAGTATTCTGCAAGTTTCAACTCCTGAAGAATGCATATTGTAGGAACTAAAGCAAAAAGAAAAAAAAAATAACAACAACAAAAACCAGGGCAGTTTTGTTGAGTTAGGTAAAGAATATTTTCCATATGTTTTCTTAACCACATCTATTCTTACCTGATTTACTTTAGGAATTTGTTTTTTTCTTTAGTGCAGTTACTTATTTCTTATAACATGCCAATGTTATATTTAGTTTAATAGGCTAAGGTTACTTTTCATACTGACGAATTTATTCTGAACTACTAACTGCTCTTCAGGTAGATGTGAGTTTTTTTTTTTTTCTTTCTTTCTTTTTTTTTTTTTTTTTTTTTTTAACTGTTATTGTGATTACAGGTACAGAATAAGAATGGAAACTTTAAGCAAGCTTATATTCTCCTTGAAAAAAACTCCCAGAATAAAACAAGCTGACATATTGAAAATATATATTTTGTTACCCTACTTCACCCAGAAAGCTATGCATAAAGTTCATATAACAAGATAAGAAAAAAAAAAACCCAAAGTATATAAAACACATCTTGGCCGCAAGTTAATATCTGTACAGGATTTTCATTTTTTAAATAAATTAATATTTGCTAAATCTTTGATATTTACTGAAGATATAGCAGTGAATAAAACAAACATGGTTCCTGCCTTTATATTTTAGCCATTATAACAAAGAGATAGATGTAAAATCAATTATTGCACAATAATGATTAGTTGCAATTGAGATACATGGATCAAGAAATGTAGAATGCTGTGACCTAGGATAATAGGGGCCTGATTTGTATATGAACATGCTCAAATGTGGATATGTATGTGTTCATATGTCTGTTTTACAAGGATGATTATGTAGGTGTGCCAAAGTACACTACAATTAAGCAGAGAGTGGATGTCTAAGACAGCTAGAAGATTCTGAGGTGGGAAAGAGAATGATATTTTTAAGAGTCTTAAAGAAGGCTAATGTATTCAGAAGGTAATAGCAAGGGAAAGACTGGCAGAAGATGAGGCTAATAGGCAAGAGTTACCACAGATATTTACTTAAACAGAAATATGACACTATATTATCATTGTGTTTATTTTTCACCTTTGCCCCTGAAATCCTCTCAATTGTGACTTAGTTATAACCTAATGATTTCAACAACTTACTAATTGGTTTATTTTCATATATGAAATGCTTAACATTATAGATTTAAGTAATTACTATATACTTGTTACTGATTTACTCATTCTTTTGTGTTTTAAAATGTTTAAAACATACCAGATGTTTTATTGGACTAACATTGAATTCATGATTTGTTTTATTACTAAGTCGTCCCCATCAATATAACTGATGCATGTATTTGGGTCTTCTTTTACGTCATTCAATAAAGGTTTATAATTTTTTTTCACAAATGTACTACATAATTTTGCTGGGTTTATTCCTATTCTTATATTTTTCTTCTAAGGTATATTAATTTTTTTTTCTGACTAACTAGACTAACAATTTTTTCTGCCATATAGGAATTTCAGTAATTACTATATACTTGTTATTGATTTTTTAATTTTCTGTTTAAAACCTAGTAAAGATTTCTAGGTAACAATCATGTAATCTTTACAAAATATAATGAAAGAGGAAATAATGAAAGGAAAATCCCAAGAATTCTTTTTTCCCCCTCAAAGAATGCATTGAAGAATGGGCACACAATATTGGGAATATTTAGAGGTAGAAAGGTAGTAAAAAGATTAACAAAGAAGTTTCAATTTCAACAAAAATCTTTTAATTCAAAGGCTTTTCTTTCTTTTTTCTGAGAGTGATCACAACATGAAGATGACTGTTGAGAGACAAATATGTAATGGATTCCAAATATCTTGTGGGCAGAGGTTTGTGCCTTCTATCTTTACTAGTATGTTTGTATTGTGAACACACTAGGAAGATATAGGTAGTGTCTCTCTTTGGAGCAAAGGGTAGGTTTGTTATCTTTATACCATAAAGATAATGTCTCCTTATGGGGCAACAATCAGGGAGGATTAATGTCCGTTATGAAAGAATTGAGTTCCCTACCTTGATTCTCCCGTCACGCATCCCACTGCATGTACAGCATCTCCTGGCCCTTTGCACACCCTTCTGTGGGAGTTGGGGCACAGAATACAACACAAATGATGATACTCTAGGTACTACTATTCAGGGCATAATAAACTTTCTTTTATCTCTGACTCAAGAGTCTCATGGCTTTTGCTAGCATCCACAAAACTAGCAGGGCAAATGCTGATAGCTTTCACAATTCTTGGCAGTTTTGGCAGTGAGGAAGGGATACTGACAGAGACATGGCTTTTGTAGAAAGAAGGATTATGGCCTCACAGCTAATTAAAACACTTTGAGAGAAGTCCATTGGTATTGGTAGCAAACTTACTGACCAAATTGTCTAGTAAAGAGTAATAAATATTCTTCTTCTCTATTGCCTATTAATGAGGAGGATTTGGGAATGTAGTTGCAAGCTGAGAACCACGCAGTAGATTTGGTTTTAACCCTCCTTTAGGTAGGGAGATTACAGTCTGGCAGTAGTCTCAGGTTCACCCATTCTAACAATTAGTACTTAGATTCATTTGGACGTGGGGTGAGGAGAGAGGAACAAGTTTGCATTTTCTTTCAGACAACAGTTTTAAAGATGCATACCAACAGTATGAGAGGAAATTCCTGACTATTATATACAGAAACCAGGCAAATCATTAGAACTTTGTTTTCTTGGAAAATGAGTGAGGTCGGTCATATAATGTTGGTTACAGAAGAATGACCACAACTGGGATGTATTTTTTGCTCAGACTATGCTACTATCATGCCAACTTGTAATCCATTTGGAGATGACAGTAAAAAGTCTTGGAATTTTCTGTAATGGATTCTATCTGCCGTAAGAGAATTTTGGCCCTTTTATGGAGATTTTTCTGAAACAGATAAAGTCAAGGGGAAACTATAGATAAGGCATTGATTAGTATTGCATTCTTACAGCCCTAGGTTGGTTTCATAATGCTGATATAAGTGACCCACTGGAGAATGAAAAGGTCAACAAAGAAATTTAGATAAATTCGTATGGTCAGCCTGAAGTTCTAGAACAGTTCTATAACCCTTATATTGAAACCCAGCAAGAACTTAATAAATGTTGGATTTATAGTAGGGCAGCAGATACATCTAGTCTGAGATTATGTTGTTGCTGTTATAGCCAATTAGCTTACTCTAAACATACCATGTGACCCTTTAAACTAATTGGTGTTATGTATTCAGATTTCTGACCATTTGCAGTCAGATAGTCACACACTTTTTAATTCTCAAAGCCATGCCACAATTGGCTGATAGTCAATGTATCTGATAGACGTTCCACATTTCCTATCATCTATGGGCATCTGGTATTGTTGGGTGTTGGAAGAGCTTCTTCAAAAATTAAAAAAAAGTTTCCAACTCTGCCTCTCTCATCTTCTTCTGGTCCACACATATAAGTAAGATGGTTTGGTCACCGAATGGCTTTCTTCAGAAAGAGATAATCTCCTCTTGGCCTCTATGTAGATCCTAATCAGGATGAAAGGGTTAAGATTTTATATAAACTTATACTAAAAATCAGGATTCCACCATGACCATTTCTGGGCATGATGCATTATTCTTTCTTCTTACAGAAACCTCACACCAGCCTGATTGGTACACCCTCCAAATAGTAGCTCAGCTAAAAGGAGACCTCAGGAATTTATACTTAATTCTTGTGTAGCTAACTGGTTACGCCTGTTGACCTTACATGATCCTACATTATAAGAGTAGTAACCGTTTAGTTGAATACACTGCTTGCTAAGACCTCCTACAATTGCCCAAATGCACCATTACTGTAGGAGACATAACAAGTCTCTGTAAATTTTATTAAAATGCCCTCTTCTCCCTTATTCTGACCCTTCCCAACTAAAGGTCTGAGAGTTATAGAGGATGGTTAGAAAAAAAGTGAAATTACGTCTACCGAAATGGAACACATTCTACGTTTCAGGTGCGGGAGTAAAATTAATGATCTTTCAGAACTTAACCCTGGAGCCTCCCACAAAAAGAAAAGATCTTTGTGTGAGTCTCTCAAACTGTGGATATGCTTTAAATGTAATTGCCTGCTGGCTTAACATTCTTCATCACATGGCTCTGCCTGCATTTTGATCATCATTGCTTTTAACCTGAAGGAGAAGATTTTTAGAAAGAGCAGGGAAAGATCCTTTATCTCCTACACACACACACCCCTATTAACACCTTTGAGTGTCTTCTTTACCCCCCTCTCTATAACCATCACTAACCTAGAGTCTGGCATGGACAAATAGATCAGATTGGACTGACTGTCCCCAAGCAGTTTCTCTAAAAAATAGGGATAATCTCAATTATCTGAACTGAACTGAGAACCCCAAGGTCAACTAGCTGGCCTGGAGGCCTTGTTGGAGACATTGCCAACCTGTGTCTTTTAACTGACATAGTCCATTTTGGGGCCACAATCATTGTAAATAACATGTTCTTTCTAGGGCCATTGTGTGAACCCTCAAGACTGTATGTCTTTTTTTTATTTTCTTTGAGATGGAGTCTCGCTCTGTCACCAAGGTGGAAGAGCAATGGTGCAGTCTCAGCTCACTGCAACCACTGCCTGCCGGGTTTAAGCAATCTTCCTGCCTCAGCCTCCTGAGTAGCTGGGACTACAGGCATGCACCACCATGCTCAGCTAATTTTTTGAATTTTTAGTAGAGACATGGTTTCACCACACTGGCCAGGCTGGTCTCAAACTCCTGACCTCGTGATCTGCCCACCTCAGCCTCCCAAAGTGCTGGGATTACAGGTGTGAGCCACCGCACCCAGCCAAGATTGTATGTCTTATGTCCAAATCATGCATTATTTTCCCTTTCTACCAGGAACACAGTGACTTGAGCCACAGGGATGGTTGTAAGAGACCTTTTAATGTTTAAGCAAACACCACCAGTAGATTATGTGGGCTTCAGATGATTTTGGAGAGAACTCCAAAATCTACACTTGGCTATGAGGATGAGCTTCCTGGAGGGATAATTGGCTTATTAGTTATGTGCACCCTACAGGCAGTTATCCGTACAATGGGAATCATCAAATTAGAAAAAGTAGTAAGAAATGTGCCCCTGATTTTAATCCAAAAGATTAATAATACCATTGCAGTCTTCTTCATCCTCAATTCATGGACTAAAGTTTTTATGGATGATAAGATTGCCCTCAGCTACCTCTTTGTGGTCCAAGGAAGAGGCCAAACAATTGCTCATACATCCTGCTGTACCTGCTGTAATGCCTCTGGCCAAGTGGAAAGGTTAATATAGAAACTTAAGGAGAAAGCCATATGGTTTTGTAAGGGAGATCTTTAGGGTTTGGGGGATTTATTCAGTTGGTTGGATTCAGCAGCTAAGTACATTGGGAGTGTGGTTGAGGTATATACTGTAGATTGGTCCCATCCTTCTGCTTTGAGTCCTGTTGATGGTAACCTTAAGTAAAGACATGTATGAGACAAAGTGAATGAATTTGTTTCCACTCTCTGTTGATTAGATTTATCAGAGTGACTGATAGCATATTTATGGGAAAACTAGTCAGAGAAAAGATGATGTCAAAACAAGCTGTGGCTATTGTTGATGACCATTCTCAGTGGATTCTGCTGTCAGTATATCAGAAGCAGAAGAGAAAGAGTACGAAGCAAACTGACAAACAGAAAACTATGGAAGAAACAATTGCTGGAGGGCAAGTGTGGTGCCTCACGCCTATAACCCCAGCATTTTGGGAGACCAAGGCAGGTGGATCACTTGAGGTCAGGAGTTTGAGACCAGCCTGGCCAATGTGGTGAAACTCTGTCTCTACTAAAAATACAAAAATTAGCTGGGTATGGTGGTGCATGCCTGTATTCCCAGCTACTTGGGAGGCTGAGACAGGAGAATCATTTGAACCCAGGAGGCAGAAGTTGCAGTGAGCAGAGATCACACCACTGCACTCCAGCCTGGGTAACAGAGTGAGACTGTCTCCAAAAATAAATAAATAAATAAATATTTCTGGAAAAAAACCCATAAACTTACATGTTCAAGAAGCTCAGGGTTCTCAAGATAAATGCTAAAACAAACACCAAAACAAAACCCAAAATCCTAAAATTATTCAAAAACATTATAATGAAGCTTCTGAAAATTAAAAACAAAGAAAAGATTCTAATAGCAGTCAGAGAAAAATGGAACAATGATCCCAATGATTCCAGATTTCTCATTAAGAAACATGAAGGCTAAAAGGAAGTGGAACAGCATTTGAGAATGCTGAAAGAACATTCAGTCCAGGATTCTATATTCAGTGACATATCCTTTAGGCATGAAGCTTAAATAAAGGCATTCTCAGACAAAGGGAATAAGGTCATACTTATTCATGAAAGACTGTTTTCCCCCTGCGACCAGGAACAAAGTAAGGATAGCCACTCTCCCCGCTGCCACTGAATATCATACTAAAATTCTAGCTAGTATAATAATGAAAAAGCAATAATAAATAAGGACAGAGATAGTTTGGAAAGGAAAAAATAAAATTGTTCATATTCACAGATGACATGGTTGTATACCTGAAAAATTCCATGAAATCTACAAAAAAATTTTAGAAATTATAAGTAAGTTTAACAAGGTTGAAGGACAAGGTCACATGAAAATAAATCACATTTCCCTATACTAGCTTTAAAAAAATTGGAAACAAATTTAAAAATATAATAATTTCAAGAAATGAAATATCTAGGTATAAATTTAACAAAGCAAGTGGAATATCTGTGTTCTGAAAACTATAAAATCTGATGAAATAAATGATTTGAAATGAAAGAAAACCTAAATAAATGAAGATACATGTAGTTTCCATGGATTGGAAAAAATCATTACAGTTAAGATACTATTCTCCCCAAATTAATCCATAAATATAATGCAATTTCAATCAAATTCCAAGCAGGAATTTTGTAGATATACAAAAACTTTTCCAAAATGTACATAGAAAGGAAAAAAGATTAGAATAGCCAAACAGTTTTGAAAAAGAAGAGCAAAGTTGGGAGACTCATACCATCTAACTTTAAGAATTACTTTAAAGCTATAGTAATCAGAAAGAGTGGTATTGTCAAAGGAATAGACAAAGCCATGAACTAAATGTTTGTGTCGCCTCAAAACTCATATGTTGATATTCTAACCCCAATATGATGGTATTAAGAGGTTAGGACTGTGGAGTGAAATTAGTCATGAGGGTGAAATCCTCGTGATTGAGATTAGTGCCCTTATAAAATGAACCCCAGAGAGCTCTCTCAACCTTTTCCACCATGTGATATTGCAAGGAGAAAATAGCAATTTGCAACCCAGAATAAGGCCTTCACTAGAGCCTAACCATGCTGGAACCCTGATTTCAGACATGTAGCCTCCAGAACTGCAAGAAATAAATTTCTGTTGTTTATAAGCCACTCAGTCTATGGTACTTTTTTATAGCATCCTGGACTGACTGAAGCATAAGCCTAGATCAGTGGAACATATTAGAAAGTCCAGAAAAATAGTCCAAACAAATGTAGCAAATTGATTTTTGAAAAAGGTGCAAAGGCAATTTAATGGATAATATATTTTTTCTGTGTCTTTTATTTGGGTCTTTGCCATAAGTGGTATGCTATTGGAACAATTTAACATCCATATTTAAAAAATAAAAAAACTCCTTGAATTAAACCTCATGTCTTATACCAAAATTAACTCAAAATGGACCATAGTCCCAAGATGTAAAATATAATACTACAAAACTTTAGAAGAAAATGTAAAAGAAAATTTTTGTGGCCCTTAGGCAAAGACTTTTCAAATGTGATACCAAAAGCATAATCTATAACACACACAAAAAATTATAATTTATCAATATTTAAAACTTTTCCTCAGTGAAAGACACTGCTAAAAGAACATAAAGACAAATTATAAATGGGGAGAAAAGACAAATGTTGCAAATCTTATGTTAAAAAAAATCGTGTATCCAGAATGTATAAAGAAGTCTCAAAACTCAATGGTAGGGAACAAACAACCCAATAAAAATAAATAAATATAGATGTCAAATAAACTCAGGGAAAATTGTCAACAATAGCCATCATAGAAATGTAAATTAACACCACAATGAAATACCACTACATAGATTGTCTACAAAACAATTGATAATACCAAGTGCTGGTGAAGATTCAGAACAACTGCAGCTCACCTGTGTTGCTCCTGGGAATACAAAATGGTACGGCCATTCTGGAAAGTAGTTTGGCAGTGTCTGATAAAGCTGAACGTACACTTATCATATGACTAGCAATCCTACTTTTAGTTACTTACCCTAGAGAAATAAAAATATATGTTTACACAAAAGCCTACACAAGATACTTATAGCAGTTCTATTTATAATTGCCAAGCACTAGAAACCCAAATGTCCTTCAGCAAGTGAATGCATAAGCCAAGAGTGGTACATTCCTACAATGGACTGTTACTCAGCTATTAAAAACGAATGAACTACTAATACACACAATGGCACAGATAAATCTTAAAATCTCAAAGGCACTTGCTAAATGAATAAAGCCAGTCTCAAAAGGTTATATGCTGTGTTTTCACTTACATGACATTTTGCAAAGGCAAAGCTAGCAGCAGAGACTGGATTAGTGGTTGCTGGGGGTTACAGAAGGGAGGTAGAGATGACTACAAAGGAGGATCACAAGGAATTTTTTTTTGGTGAATAATATTCTGCATAGTTTTAGTAGAAGTGAATTTTATCATAGTCTACTCTTCTGAATATTACCCATAAAATATAGCATATGTGATGAGAGAAAATGAGTATGTGTGTGTGAGAAATAGAAACAGTTTCCATAAGAGTTAATCTAAAATAATCATATTTTATTTTGTTATTTATTATATATATACATTAATATATACATTTTACATATTTATGATCCCAAATTACACTGGACTTCGTGTAATGATGAATTTGGTTTTAGTTCCTGAGTCTGTTTTGGATGAGTGTTGCAGTAGGGAGCAGAGGAGGTATGAGTTTGGGGTGGTGTTGAAGGCACTGACTGGGACATTTTAAACTCAGGGTCACGGTAATATATGTTCATGTCTCTGACTTTTTTAGACACCCCATCACAGAGGGTACAGTTTATTCTTGGAACCGAGGATGATGATGAGGAACACATTCCTCACGACCTTTTCACAGAACTGGATGAGATTTGTTGGCGTGAAGGTGAGGATGCTGAGTGGCGAGAAACAGCCAGGTGAGAATTTTTGTTGAAGGGTGAAGGTATACTAAAGAATATTCATGTTACTAGAAAAAGATATTTCTAATGCAACGATTTTGCAAACATCCATGATTGCTGAAGTTGCTGATCTGGCCTGAGCATATCCTATAACAGGATATGGGTCAGAAAGAAATCTGAAGGCAGTAATTACAGTAAACGGTGATGCAGAGCCAACAGCTGCAGTCTTAAAGATAAACAGCAACATAATTTATGTGTCATTAACAAAACAATAGAAATCCAAAAGTAATTTATTTCTATTTTTTCAGCTGCCAGCTTGCACCTAAATTTATGATATTCATGGTAACTCGAAAGTGGGCTTTTTTAAAAAATAAAGGGCAAACATTATGATAAAATGCTTTCTGTACAGTGCTGGATTTCATATACTCTCTGGTGAGGATAAAAATATTTTGTAATATGTTTCTAGGATATGCATACATTTAAGGATAGTGATTTTTTAAAATGTCTTTTAAAATCACTTTGTCTATCATTGTAATTAAGATTTTTATATTGCTATATAATTGACAGCGTTCTGTAAAGTTAGAATTAAATTTTGTGTTTACTTTTCATTTATTCCTTCTGATTTCCTCATTTAACAAACATTTATAGAGCGTCCATTATGTGCCAGGTACAATGAATTTTTCACAGCAACAAAAATCTTAGATCTTGCCTTTAGGGATCTTGCAGTCTAATTGAGACAAGGAAACAAAGTTGTAAATGCTGTATAATGAATGCTATGATACAGGTGTGCACAAGAAACTGTAGGCACACCCAGGGTTGTCATTTACCCACTGCTTCCCAGATTTTCATGTAAATGCAAATTACCCAAAACGTTGTTTAAAATGTAGACTTAGTAGACCTCAGGCATAGTCAGACCATAAATTTCTGAAAAGCTCCCAATTGATGTTGTATAAAATGTTTTGGGTTTGAGAACCAAACTTTCAGTAGCAGTTATCTTTTTTTTAAAATTGCATTTTAGGTTTTGGGTACATGTGAAGAACATGCAAGATTGTTGCATAGGTACACACATGGCAGTGTGATTTGCTGCCTTCCTCCCCATCACCTATATCTGGCATTTCTCCCCATGCTATCTCTCCCCAACTCCCCACCCCCTGCTGTCCCTCCCCTATTTCCTTCCAATAGACTCCAGTGTGTGATGCTCCCCTCCCTGTGTCCATGTGTTCTCATTGTTTAACACCACCTATGAGTGAGAACATGTGGTGTTTGATTTTCTGTTCTTGTGTCAGTTTGCTGAGAATGATGGTTTCCAGGTTCATCCATGTCCCTACAAAGGACACAAACTCATCATTTTTTATGGCTGCATAGTATTCCATTGTGTATATGTGCCATATTTTCCCTGTCCAGTCTATCATCTATGGGCATTTGGGTTGGTTTCAGGTCTTTGCTATTGTAAACAGTGCTGCAATGAACATTCGTGTGCATGTGTCCTCATAGTAGAGTGATTTATAATCCTTTGGATATATACCCAGTAATGGGATTGCTGGGTCAAATGGATTTCTATTTCTAGGTCCTTGAGGAATTGCCACACTGTCTTCCACAATGGTTGAATTAATTTACACTCCCACTAACAGTGTAAATGTGTTCCTATTTCTCCACATCCTCTCCACCATATGTTGTCTCCAGATTGTTTAATGATCGCCATTCTAACTGGCGTGAGATGGTATCTCAATGTAGTTTTGATTTGCATTTCTCTAATGCCCAGTGATGATGAGCATTTTTTCATGTTTGTTGGCATCATGTATGTCTTCTTTTGTAAAGTGTGTGTTCATATCCTTTCCCACTTTTGGATGGGCTTGTTAGTTTTTTTCTTGTAAATCTGTTTTAGTTCTTTGTAGATTCTGGATATCAGCCCTTTGTCAGATAGGTAGACTGCAAAAATGTTTTCCCATTCTGTTGGTTGCTAATTCACTCTAATGACTGTTTCTTTTGCTGTGTGGAAGCTGTGGAGTTTGATTAGGTCCCATTTGTCTATTTTGGCTTTTGTTGCCAATGCTTTTGGTGTTTTGGTCATGAAGTCCTTGCCTACGCCTATATCCTGAATGGTTTTGCCTAGATTTTCTTCTAGGGTTTTTATGGCGTTAGGTCTTATGTTTAAGCCTTTAATCCATCTGGAGTTAATTTTAGTGTAAGGTGTCAGGAAGGGGTCCAGTTTCTGCTTTCTGCACATGGCTAGCCAGTTTTCCCAACATCATTTATTAAACAGGGAATCCTTTCCCCATTGCTTTTGTCCAGTTTATCAAAGATTAGATGGTTGTAGATGTGTTGTGTTGCCTCTGAGGCCTCTGTTCTGTTCCATTAGTCTATATCTGTTTTGGTACCAGTACCATGCTGTTTTGATTACTGTAGCCTTGTAGTATAGTTTGAAGTCTGGTAGTGTGATGCCTCCCGCTTTGTTCTTTTTGCTTAGAATTGACTTGGCTATGTGGGCTCTCTTTTAGTTCCATATGAAGTTTAAGGTGGTTTTTTCCAGTTCTGTGAAGAAGGTCATTGGTAGCTTGATTGGGATAGCATTGACTCTGCAAATTACTTTGGGCAGTATGGCCATTTTCACGATATTGATTCTTCCTAACCATGAACATGGAATGTTTCTCCATCTGTTTGTGTCCTCTCTTATTTTATTGAGCAGTGGTTAGTAGTTCTCCTTGAAGAGGTCCTTTACATCCTTTGTTAGTTGTATTCCTAGGTATTTTATTCTCTTTGTAGCCATTGTGAATGGGAGTTCGGTCTTGACTTGGTCCTCTGTTAGTCTGTTATTGGTGTATAGGAATGCTTGTGGTTTCTGCAGATTGATTTTGTATCCTGTGACTTTGATGAAGTTACTTATTAGTTTCAGGAGATTTTGGCTGAGATGATGGGGTCTTCTAAATATACAATCATGTCGTCTGCAAATGGAGACAATTTGACTTCCTCCTTTCGTATTTGAATACTCTTTGTTTCTTTTTTTTGCCTGAGTGCTCTGGCTAGAACTTCCAATACTATATTGAGTAGGAGTGGTGAGAAAGGGCATCCTTGTCTAGTGCCAGATTTCAAAGGGAATGCTTCTAGTTTTTGCCCATTCAGGATGATATTGGCTATTGGTTTGTCATAAATAGCTTTGATTATTTTGAGATATGTTCCATCAATACCTTGTTTATTGAGGGTTTTTAGCATAAAGCACTGTTGAATTTTGTCGAAGACCTTCTCTGCATCAGTTGAGATAATCATGTGGTTTTTGTCTTTGGTTCTGCTTATGTGGTGAATTACATTTATAGACTTGCGTATGTTGAACCAGCCTTGCATCCCCGGGTTGAAGCCTACTTGATCATGGTGGATAAGCTTTTTGATGTGCTGTTGCAATCGGTTTGCCAGTATTTTATTGAAAATTTTTGCATCTATGTTCATCATGGATTTTGGCCTGAAGTTTTCTTTTCTTGCTGAGTCTCTGCTGGGATTTGGTATCAGGATGATGTTGGTCTCATAAAATGATTTGGGAAGAATTCCCTCTTTTTGTATTGTTTGGAATAGTTTCAGAAGGAATGGTACCAGCTCCTCTTTGTATGTCTGGTAGAATTCGTCTGTGAACCCATCTGGACCTGGCCTTTTTTGGGTGGTAGGCTAGTAATTGCTGCCTCAACTTCAGACCTTGTTATTGATCTATTCAGGGTTTCGACTTCTTCCTGGTTTAGGCTTGGGAGGGTGCAAATGTCCAGGAATTTATCCATTTCTTCCAGGTTTACTAGTTTACGTGCATAGAGTTGTTTGTAATAATCTATGATGATGGTTTGTATTTCTGTGGAATCTGTGGTGATATCCCCTTATTGTTTCTTATTGCACCTATTTGATTATTCTCTCTTTTCTTTTTTATTAATCTGGCTAGTGGTCTGTCTATTTTGTTGATCTTTTTGAAAAACCAGCTCCTGGATTTATTGTTTTTTGAAGGGTTTTTTCTTTATCTATCTCTTTCAGTTCTGCTCTGATGTTAGTTATTTCTTGTCTTCTGCTAGGTTTTGAGTTTTTTTGATCTTGCTCCTCTAACTCTTTCAATTTTGACGATAGAGTGTCAATTTTAGATATTTCCTTGCTTCTCATGTAGGCATTTGTTGCTATATATTTTCCTCTAGACACTGTTTTAAATGTGTCCCAGAAATTCTGGTATGTTGTGTCTTCATTCTCGTTGGTTTCGAAGAACATCTTTATTTCTGCCTTCATTTCATTGTTTATTCAGTCAACATTCAAGAGCCAGTTGTTCAGTTTTTATGAAGCTGTGTGATTCTGAGTTAGTTTCTGAATTCTGAGTTCTAACTTGATTGCACTGTGGTCTAAGAGACTGTTTGTTATGATTTCTGTTCTTTTGCATTTGCTGAGGAGTGATTTACTTCCAATTATGTGGTCAGTTTTAGAGTAGGTGTGATGTAGTGTTGAGAAGAATGTATATATATTCTGTGGATTTGGGGTGGAGAGTTCTGTAAATGTCTATTAGGTTCGCTTGGTCCAGACTTGAGTTCAAGTCCTGGATATCCATGTTAATTTTCTCTCTCGTTGATCTGTCTAATATTGACAATGGGGTGTTAAAGTCTCCCACTATTATTGTGTGGGAATCTAAGTCTCTTTGTAAGTCATTGGGAACTTGCTTTATGTATCTGGCTGCTCCTGTATTGGGTACGTATATATTCAGGATTGTTAGCTCTTCTTGTTGCATTGATCCCTTTACCATTATGTAATGTCCTTCTTTGTCTCTTTTGATCTTTGTTGATTTAAAGTCTATTTTATCAGACATGAGAATTGCAACTCATGCTTTTTTTGCTCTCCGTTTGCTTGGTAAATCTTCCTCCATCCCTTTATTTTGAGCCTTTGTGTATCCTTGCATGTGAGATGGGTTTCCTGGATACAGCACACTGTTGGGTTTTCTAAACCACAAGCTGAAAGAGGATCAGGGTAGCCCCCTGGTAAAGGCGATGCTTGAGCTGGCTCCTGTGAGTTGGGTTGGAGTTAACTAGGTGGAAAAGCAGAGGGGACAGTATTCTAGGCAGAAATAGCAGAATGTGCTTAAAGACATCATTGACACAGGTGTTTTGTTGTTTTTTTTCTGAGAAAGTCTGACTGTCACCCAGGCTGGAGTGCAGTGGTGAGATTTCAGCTCACTACAACCTCTGCCTCCTGGATTCAAGCAATTCTCCTGCTTCAGCCTTCCTAGTAACTGGAACCACAGGTGTCCGCCACCACACCCATCCAATTTTTGTATTTTTAGTAGAGATGGGGTTTTACCATGTTGGGCAGGCTGGTCTCAAACTCCTGACCTCAAGTGATCCACCTACCTCAGCCTCCTGAAGTGCTGGCATTACAAGCATGAGCCACAGTGCCCCAACTGACAGAGGTTTTATTGTTTTGTTAGGCTATCTCTTCCATGATAGCACAGCTTTATTGTTAGAAAATCTTTATCTTGATCATATTTATTAGTGGTCCTTAGAGTGCCACTGCTGTCTGAAAGCCACAGTAATTCCACTGGATCATGTTAAACTTGTAGCTGCATTTATTCATTTACTTTATTCAAACAGTGTAGAATTAAATGCTCAATTATGAAAATGAATGTTGTGAATAACACTGGCCTACTTAATTCTTGTTTGAAATATTTCCAGTGGTCTTTACGGCTCTCCTTTATTTAAAAAAAAAAGAAAAAAACGAAAAATGAGAAAACCAAAATGGCTACCACCTAGTTTATCCCTATTAACATTTAAAATAAATAAAACTAATAACTGCCAGTATTTAAAATTCACAAGGCATAGAATGGCAGAAAAGTAAAAGTACTTCTCTATGTTTATTCACAGTATCGCTTTTTAAATGTAATCACTGTTAATATTTTGTGTATCTTTCCCCCCAAATTTTAATACCTAAATCTTCATGTAAATATATGCCATTTTAAATTTATACAATAGGGATTATATAATATACAGTGTTCATACCTTGTCTTTTCCACTTAATATATTTGGCACATTTTCCATATCAGCATTTCAAATTTACATCATCTATTTGATGACTGCATTGCATTCAATTATATGGATGAACTTTCACTTATTTATTTATTAGTCTTGATCGACATTGAGGTTGTTTATTTTTTTCCGTAGGAACTGCTGCAATGATTGTTCACACAAATATTTTGTTATTATTTGGTAGCTATTTCTGTAAAGTGAATTTCTAACAATGGGAACATATGTGGCAAAGAGAGCAGACATTTTTTACTTTGATAGATACTGTAAACTTACCTGCATAAAATGTTTTTGTAATTTACACTTCTATCAACATTGTATGAGAGTACTTATTTCCTCTATATCTGATCACAATAAATTATCAAACCACTTAAAATGTTTTTTCTGGTTTTATAAATAAGACATAAATCTCCCAGTTTTAATTTGATTATTCAAATTATTAGTGAGATTCAACATCTTTTCATATGTTTTTATTTTTTTCATGTGAATGAACTATTCATTTCCTTTATCTATTTTATATCAAATTATTCATTATTTTTATTAACCTTTTTGAACACTTTAAATGGCATGTTATCCTGTATGAACTGATTTTTTAATAAAAATTGTACATAAGTTTCCTCATAATGTTTTGTATTATAACATTTAAAATATAGACTTAAATTTAAAATAGCTTTTATATAACCAGGTACATATTAAGATTAAAAGACTTCTACCTTACTTTTTGCCCTAACTGCATCAAAAAAATATGTGGGAGTTTTAGAAATATGTAATATATGTGCTCATCTTCTTTATTTGGTGACAGAAAAGTGATATATGATCATCTTTTTCACAGATTAGTGATGTAACTTGCTCTTCTATGATTTTTGAATAGACAGTTAAAATGCACACCTCTCTAAGACCAGAAGCATCTGTCTTCTATGACTTCCAAGAAACAGATGTTCCTGAGTGACTTAAAGGAAAGAGATCTTTTGACTGTGATGACTAGACAGCTTTGGTTAGTTAGAGTCTCTAATCTATTGCAAAGAAGTACTTTTTCGAAGGTTTTTCTTTTAGAGTCCCTTCTTTTTCCTCATACTACATAATAGAGCTTGAAATATATATTTTGGCAGGAGTAATGCCCTTTTCTTATAGTGGTTGGTGATTTTTCATCTTACAGATCAAATAGTGATCTATTCCTTTTAACCAATAATTTCTTGTAACTTGCCCACTCTCATAAAGCTAGGAGATAGCAGAAGTGTTACTAGAATCTAACATTTTCACCTTGCTACAGTTGAGCAGGTAGAATTTTGTTTTGCTCTAATGTACTAACTCAAATAACATGTTTATCCTAAACCACCAAAATATATTGCTGTTGATTTATAAAGAATAAAAAAGACAATCCAGTTAATTATTTGCATTTTCTAATATTATTAGATAGGAGTTATGTTCGTAGTCTGGCTTCTGGAATCTAATGCATGGTATAGCTGTTTGAGCTTCAGGGAAACATCTAATGAGCAATGAAAATAATAACAGCTATTGAAGGAGGGGTAGATAAGTTTTAACTGAGACACAATGCTTCATGGGAGAGCAGAACATATTTATTGAGGATTTTGAAAAGTAATAGTCTCTGAAGTGGCAGAAGTAATTTTGTTCTGATTGCCCTAGTTCATCTAAAAAAGCTAATTTTTTTGTTAATTCATGACTCCATCTGATTTTTCAAATGCAATTTAATTCTAAAAATCATTAGCATCACCATTTAAAGCACTTCTGGCTTTTGATTAGTATTCCAGATGGGATTAATAATTTTCTACCCTCATAGCAGAAATAAAAAGGATATTTTATCAGCACATTGCACCTGTCACATATCACATCTTGCATAATTTATGCCCACTGTCATTGCCAAGTAAAACTTAAGCAAACTTTTAGATTTTGAAGCTAAATTTTTGAATCATAATTATTTAATAAATGTTTGTAAAAACCAGCTGTTCACTTTTAAAAACTAAAAGAAGCCATATGAAGAGGTTAATGAAGTCAACACAATTACAATGTCCTGCTTATAAATAACATATAATGTCATTTATAGAAAAGTGAGCAAAGCTACCACAGCTGTGCAATTGTGGTTACAACATGTTTGACTCACTGTAGTTGCCCTTTATAAATGCTTCCCACAAATGAGCTCAGAAGAGGCAAAGCAGTGGGTAACAGTTAGGCTTCTGATACATACATTGCAGCATAGAAAAGGATTATTACATCAAAAAACAATTTTATTGATACTGTGAAGACATTTAATATTCAAAATTAGTAGTGGTTTAAGTCACCTGGATTTTTCAGTGGAAAATAATATGGATTAAGAAGAGTTAATGTCTGTAAACACTAGGTTTGGATATATTTCATTTCTTCTTAAGATGACTATATGTATTCTGTGATTACATGTTATTCTCTAGCTTCACCCTAGCCATGTCACCCAACTATCCTAAAAGAGGATTTTTTTTTTTCTGAAGACATCCATTACTTCCCTTAAGGCTATAATTTTGGATGATATGGTAACTCCTTTTGGATGATATGGTTACTCTTTTTTGTTTGTGTAGAATGAGAGAATTAAAAATCTTAGAAAAGTTAAACTGAGTTAGGGAGAATAGAACACCCAGAAATAGTTAAGTTCTCTAGAAAAAAATGATTTCTAATTGGAAGAATAATTTTATTCTGTATGATTTAATATGAGTATTTTAGAGGAGATTATAATCAACTTAATCCTCAAAGAATTTGCGAAACACCTATTTAATGTTGCTTAGTAGAAAGAGACTCCAGTGTGCTAATCGTGGATGAAAACAGTTCCAGACATACTGAAGGAAATGAAAATAATCTTCTCAGGGTTTAACTCCTCCCTTCTCCCTCCACAGAGAAGGTCATGCAATTGGCCAACAATTTTATTTATTTGTTTTTTAGCATTATCCATTACATCTCATTCATGCTTTGAAACTCTTGTTTGCTTTGGTTTGCTATTCAAACACATGTCAGCAGAGTTTATTTGAAAATTGGACCAAATTGCCGCACTTTAGGTCATTAACTGCAATCAGGCATTTTGCAATTGACAGGATATTCGGTGACTACAAATCTTGAAACACTGTCTGGTGTGTTCCCAGATCTGTTCATGTCTATCTTTGAAGGATGAAATAGGATTTAAAAGAACAGAAAAGAGAGATATAGTTATGTATTTATGTATATATATTATTTTTAATAGTCTCTTTAACAATATTCATTTAAATATCTCTTAAAGAATTGGCATCATTCTGGAGCTGGCATAAAGCACTGAATCTTGAAATGTTTAGTATCTTTAGTAACATGATATTTGTAACATGTGGGTACCTTTTTATGGAAAGTACCTTCTGCCTCCTCCTATAATATTCAAAAAACCTATGGGTACATCAAACCATCCATGCATATAACTTATATTTGGTCATCTTAACTAACAAACTGTTTGGAACTCCCTGAAGTTCCAAACTCCCTGAAAGGAGCTCCATTCTTTTCTCATAGAATTAAGCCCTCAACTTGAAGAAAATTATTCTAAAGGAAGGAAGAATAATTGGATTTTTTAAAATGTCATTTCAGACACATAAATCACTGGAACAAAATAGAGAACTAAGAAATAGACCAGCATAAGTAAAGCTTACTGATTTTTGACAAAGGACAAAAACTATTAAATGAAGGAAGAATAATCTTTTCGAAAAATAATTTTGGAGCAATTGGACATCTACAGGCAAAATAATTAACCTTGATATAAACCTCACCATGTACATAAAAATTAATTCAAAATATATTATAAATTTAAATTTGAAACATAAAGCCATGAAATTTTTCAAAGAAAACATAAGAGAAAATCTTCAGGACCTAGGGCTAGGTGGCAAGTTTTTAGACATAACACCAAAAGCACAACTTGTAAAAGGAAATATTTATAGATTGAACTTTACCAAAATTATAATGTTTGTGCTGTGAAAGATTCTGTTAAGTGGATTAAAAGGCAAGCTACAGACAGAAAGTATTTGCAAACCAGATATTCAACAAAAGTGTTATATGTAGAACATATAAAGAACTCTCAAAGTTCAACAGTATGAAAATAAATCAACTAAAAAAATGGGCAAAAGGCACAAACAGACATTTCATCAAAGAAGACATACATACAGCAAATAGCACATGGAAAAATGTTCAGTATCATTAGTCACTAGGAAAATGCAAATTAGAACTGCTCTGTGGTATTACTGCATACCTAATAGAATAATCAAAATTAAAAATAATCATAATAAAAAATGCTGGTAAGGATATGAAAAAACTGGATTTTTCATACATTGCTGGTGTGAATGTAAAATAGTAGAACCACTTATGGAAAATTGTTTGACAATTTCTGATAAAGCTAAACATGCATTTACTATATAACCCAGCAATTACACTCTTGGACATTTATCCCAGAGAAATGGAACATGTTCACACAAAGACCTCTGCATGAGTGTTCACAGCAGATATATTTGTAGTGACAAAAACTGCAAACAACCTGAATGTCCTCCATGGGTGATTGACTAAACAAACTGATACATCCATCTTTATAATGAAATATTACTCAGCAATAAAGAGGAATAAACTACTGATACACACAGCAACTTGAATATAGCTCAAGGGAATTATGCTTAGTAAAAAAGTGTTAGTCTCAAAAGGTTGTAAACTATTTAATTCCATTTAGATAACACCCTCAAAATGACAAAAGTATAGTGATGAAGAATAAATTAGTGGTTTCCAGGGAACAGAAATAGTGAGGATTGAGAATATAAAGGTGCAGCACAACAGATTTCTTTTGTGGTGATGGAACAGCTTTGTATGTTGACTGTGGTAGAGGTTATATCTATCTATACATGGGATAGAAGTGCATAGAATGGAGGCTGGGCGTGGTGACGCATGCCTGTAATCTCGGTCAGCTGAGGCAGGATTACTTGAGGCTAGGTATTCTAGACCAGGCTGGATAACATAGCGAGACCCCATATCTATTTTAAAAAATTAAAAAAATAGCCAGACATATTGCCTTGCTATATAGTCCCAGCTACTTGGGAGGCTGAAGTGTAAGGATCACCTATGCCCCAGAAGTCGAGGCTGCAGTGAGCTGTGATTGCATTACTGCACTGCAGCCTGGATGACAGAGTGAGACTATATCTCAAAAAAAATTTTTTTAAATGCATAGAACTAAACACTCATACACCACACACACACACACACACACACACACATCAAGACACAGAGCCAACATCTTATCAGGATTCTTTTTTTCTTTCCAACTTTTATTTTAGGTTCAAGGGGTATATGTGCAGGCTTGTTACATGGGTAAATTTCATGTTACAGGTTTGGGGTACAGATAATTTTGTCACCCAATAGATAGTTTTCAGTCTTCCCACTCTCTACCTTCAACTAGGCTTCAGTGTCTGTTGTTCCCTTCTTTGTGTGCATGTGTACTCAATATTTAGTTCCCACTTGTGAGAACATGCAGTATTTGGTTTTCTCTTCCTGCATTTATTCACTTAGGAAGGTGGTCTCTAGCTCCATCCATGTTGTGGCAAAGGCCATGATCTCATTTTTTATAGCTGTATAGTATTGCATGGTGTATATGTACCACATTTCCTTTATCCAGTCCACCACTGGTAGGCACATAGGTTGATTCCATGTCTTTGCTATTGTGAATAGTGCTGTAATGTGCATGTGTCTCTATGGTAGAATGATTTATATCCCATTGGTTATATACCGAGTAATGGGATTGTTAGGACAAATGATAGTTCTGTTTTAAGTTCTTTGAGAAATCTCCAAGCTGCTTTCCACAGTGGCTGAACTAATTTACATTCCCACCAGCAATATAGAAGCATTCCCCTTTCTGTGCAACCTTGTCAGCTTCTGTTATATTTTGATTTTTTTAGTAATAACCATTCTGACTGGTGTGTGATGGTATCTCATTATAATTTTGATTTACATTTCCCTAAGATTAGTGGTACTGAGCGTTTTTTCATATGCTTGTTGGCCACTTGTATTAATATGTCTTCTTTTGAGAATTGTCTGCTAACATCTTTTGCCCACTTTTTAAATGGAGTTGTTTGCTTTTTGCTTGTCAATTTATTTGAGTTCCTTAAAGATTCTGGATATTAGACCTTGGTCAGATGCAAACATTTTCTCTTGCTCTGTAGGTTGTTTACTTTGTTGATAGTTTCTTTTGCTGTGCAGAAGCTCTTTAGGTCAATTAGGTTCCACTTGTCAATGTTTGTTTTTGTTGCAATTGCTTTTGGCATCTTCATCACGAAGTTTTTTCCTTGGCTGATGTCCAGAATGGTATTTCCTGGATTTTCTTCTAGAGTTTTTATAGTTTTGGGTTTTATATTTAAGTCTTTAATTAATCTTGAGTTGACTTTTGTATATTGTGAAAGGTAGGAGTCCAGTTTCAATCTTCTGCATGTGGCTAGTCAGTTATCCCAGCAGCATTTATTGAATAGGAAATCCTTTCCTCATTGCTTATTTTTATTGGCTGTGTTGAAGGTCAAATGGTTCTACATGTGCAGCACTATTTCTGGGTTCTTTAACCTGTTCCATTGACTTATATGTCTGTTTTTATACTGGTATCATGCTGTTTTGGTTACTGTAGCCTTGTAGTATAGTTTGAAGTCAGGTAATGTGATGCCTCCAGCTTTGTTCTTTTTGTTCGGGATCACTTTGGCTATTTGGGATCTTTTTTGGTTCCATATAAATTTTAGATTATTTTTCTAATTTTGTAAAAATGCATAATTTGTTTCTAATTCTATAAAAATGTTATTGGTAGGTTGATAGGAATAGCATTTAACCTGTAAATTGCTTTAGGCAGTATGGCCATTTTAATGTTATTGATTTTTTTCTATCCATGAGCATGGAATGTTTTTCCATTTGTTTGTGTCATCTCTGATTTATTTCAGTGGTGTTTTACAATTCTCATTGCAGAGATCTTTCACCTCCCTGTTTAGCTGTATTCCTAGGTATTTTATGGTTTTCATGGCTATTTTGAATGGGATTGCATTTTTGATTTAGCTCTCAGCTTGAATGTTATTGATGTATATAAATGTATACCATTTGCACATTAATTTTGTATCCTAAAACTTTGATGAAGTTGTTTAGCAGATCTAGGAGCCTCAAGCAGAGATTATGGGGTTTCTTAGGTATAGTGTCATATCATTTGCTAAGAGAGATAGTTTGACTTCCTCTCACTCTATCTGGATGCCTTTTATTTTTTATTCTTTCCTGTTTCTCTGGTTAGGACTCCAGGACTTATGTTGAATAAGAGTGGTGAGAGTGGGAATCATTGTCTTGTACCAGTTTTCAGAAAGAATGCTTCCAGCTTTTCCCCATTCAGTATAATGTTGGCTGTAGGTTTGTTGTAGATAACACTTATTGTTTTGAGGTGTATACCTTCAATGCCTAGTTTTTTTTAGGATTTCAAACATGAAGGAATGTTTAATTTTATCAAAAAGCCTTTCCTGCATCTACTGAGATGATCATGTGGTTTTTGTTTTTAGTTCTTTTTATACAATGAATAATATTTATTGATTTGCATATGTTGAACGAAGCTTGTATCGCAGGAATCAAGACTATTTGATCATGGTGGATTGTTTTTTTTGATGTGCTGCTGGATTTGGTTTGCTAGTATTTTGTGGAGAATTTTTGCATCTATATTCATCAGGGATATTTGTATGAAGCTTTTTGGTGTGTATCTGCTTGTTTTGGTATTAGAAATGATGGTGGCTTCATAGAATGAATTGGAGAGGAGCCCCTCTTCCTTACTTTTTGGAATAGTTTCAATATTAGCTCTTTTTTATACATCTGGCAGAATTTGGCTGTGAATCCATCTGATACAAGGCTTTTTTTCCGGTTGATAGGTTTTTTTTTATTACTCATTCAATTTTGGAACTCATTACTGGTGTGTTCATAGTTTCAATTTCTTCCTGGTTAGGCCAGGTGCAGTAGCTCACACCTCTAATTCCAGCACTGGGAGGTCGAGGCAGGTGGATCACTTGAGCCCAGGCATTTGAGACCAGCTTGGTCAACATAGCAAAACCCTGTCTCTACTAAAAATACAAAAAAATTAGCTGGACACAGTGGTGCATGCCTATAGTCCCAGCTACTTGGGGAGTGAGGCAGGAGAATCACTTGAGTGCAGGAGGCAGAGGTTGTAGTGAGCCAAGATCGTGCCACTTCACTTCAGCCTGGGTGACAGAGTGAGACGCTGTCTCAAAAAAAAAAAAATTAAAATAATTTATTTCTGGTTTAATCTTGGTGGTATTATATTCCCAGGAATTTATCCATTTCTTCTAGCTTTTCTAGTTTGTGAGAATAGAGATGTTCATAAATCTCTGTGGGGTTAGTAGTAGTGTCTCCTTTGTGTTTTCTGATCGTGTTTATTTTTATCTTCCTTTCTTTTTTTTTTAAATTAGTCTAGCTAGCAGTATATCAATGTTATTTATTCTTTCAAAGAACCAGCTCTTGGTTTCATTGGTCTTTTGTATGATTTTTCTCATCTCCATTTTATTCTGTTCAGCTCTATTTTGGTAATTTCTTTTCTTCTGTTACCTTTGGGATTAGTTGGCTTTCGTTTTTCAAATTCCTTCAAGTGTGATGTTAGCTTGTTAACTTGAAATGTAACTTTTTTTTAATGTCAACATTTAGTAGTTTAAACTTTCCTCTTAACACTGCTTTTGTTGTGCTCCAGAGATTCTAGTATGTGGTATCTTTGTTTTCATTAGTTTCAAAGAATTTCTTGATTTCTATCTTTATTTAATTGTTTACCCAAAATCATTCAGGAGCAGGTTGTTTAGTTTCCATGTAATTGTATGGTTTTGAGAGTTCTTCTTGGTATTAATTTACATTTTTATTGCATTGTGTTCTGAGAGTATGCTTGGTATGATTTTGGTTTTTTTAATTTGTTCAGAGTTGCTTCATGGCTAAGTATATAGTCAATTTTAGAATATGTGCCATGTACAGATGAAAAGAATTTTTTTTTTTTTGGGTGGAGTGCTCTGTAGATGTCTCGTAGGTTCATTTGGTCAAGTGGTAAGTTTAGATATCTTTTGTTAGTATTTTGTCTCAGTGATCTGTCTAATACCATCATTGGGGTGTTTAAGTCTTCCACTATTATTGTGTAGTTATCTAAGTCTCTTCATAAGTCTTTAAGAACTTGTTTTATGAATCTAGGTGTTCCAGTTTTGGGTCATATATATTTAAGATAGTTAAGTCTTCTTGTTTAATTGAACATTTTATTTTTGTGTGAACCTCTTCTTTTTACTTTTTGATTGTTTTTGGTTTAAAGTCATTTTTCTTCTGAAGTAAAAACAGCAACCCCTTTTTAGCATTCCTAAAATTTAAAATTTACTTTCAAAGGAGCCAAGATGAAATGATTTAGATGCTTTGTCACTTATTTAGTCATTTTAACTGTTATTCAGAAGTACATTTTAAAACTATGAATTTTATTATAAGAAAAGATTTTATTGGGCCGGGCGCGGTGGCTCACACCTGTAATCCCAGCACTTTGGGAGACTGAGGTGGGCAGATCACGAGGTCAAGAGATCGAGACCATCCTGGCCAACATGGTGAAACCCCATCTCTACTAAAAATTCCAAAAATAGCCGGGCATGGTGGCACGTGCCTGTAGTCCCAGCTACTCGGGAGGCTGAGGCAGAAGAATCGCTTGAACCCAGGATGTGGAGGTTGCAGTGAGCCGAGATTACACCACTGCACTCCAGCCAGAGCAAGACTCTGTCTAAAAAAAAAAAAAAAAAAAAAAAAAAAAG
>NW_022436958.1:25380325-25457142 GCF_009761245.1 Sapajus apella
AAAATATAAAAAAAAAAAAAAAAAAAAAAAAAAAAAAAAAAAAAGGATTTTATCATTCTATATAGATCAAGAGGTCCAGGAATATTTTAAAAGTGAATTTGTTATTAACATTATTACATCTTACAAACAATATTATTGTATGGGTAAGTTTATAGTTACACTTAAGTAGTTAAGAAACAATGTAATTTTTTAGTAATGTATAAAGACATTGCAGGAATTTGTACTTGAGTATAATTTTTGGAGATTATATTAAATTTAATTAATTTATTCTTTTGAGGCAGGATCTCATTGTGTCATCCAGGCTGGAAGGCAGTGGCATTATCATGGCTCACTGCAGCCTCAACCTCCTGGGCTCAAGCAATTCTGCCATCTCAGCCTCCTGAGCAGCTGGGACTACAGACATGCACCGCCACACCTGGTTAACATTTTTTATTTCTTGTAGAGACATCATCTCACTATTACCCATCATCTCACTGTTACAACATTTTAGAATCAATTTTATAGACAGGGATGACAGAAAGTACCATAGTTCTAGAAACTTTAATTGAGGACATTTTACATAGAGGAAAACCTGTATTTCCTCAAATTGTAGCACACCCTTTTAAAACTCTAGATTTCCTTTACCATCAAATAGACTAGAAATTAATTTTCCAACTTAATGAAGTTCGTCAGCCAAAATAACACCAGCATACATGCTATTATATAGTCTCCGTCCTTTTGGTCTTTTTATCTGCAACCCACAGCATATGTCAGTAGATTATAATTTAATTAGGAGATTTAATAAAAGCTGTATTCACTCCCCTGACACCACTTCTTTATGGAAAGTTTCATTATAGCCCTTCCACAGAATAGTATGTTTGAGTTTTATTCACAAAGGAAAACCACCTATTTTTATCTAGCATGATAGGTAATAAAGAAAACAAATCAGAATAATGTAAAAGAAAAAGTGAGAACAAAGAGCATTTTGCAACTTAAGATTGGCTCCAGATATGGATGAAAATTAAACGTGTTTCTGCTATAAGCATTAGCATAAGATCTTTGAGCTAAAAAATACTATAAATTCAATTCAAATCACTGTATTATGGTGGGAAATGGGCACAGACTCTGGAGAAAAATAAAAATTAAAAAAAAACTTAAAGTTGAATCCTGGTTTGACAAGGTCACTGGCTAGGTGATCTTTGGAAAATTATTTAATGTGTTATATTTGTCTCATCATTTTAACTGTGAGAAAATGGGCCCAGAGAAGTTAAAGGACTTTCCTTTTATTGCATAGTGGTTTAGCTGTAGATTACAGACAAAATATAAATTTCTTTTTATTCTTAACTAGTCAAAGATAGTTTATATAATACTATTCCATTAAAATGTCTGCCAAGAGGTTGTTCCTTTGTGATACTGAAATCATAATGTGACCATGGCCTTATTCTCATATCTGACAAGAAATACTAATTTATTTATTAAAATCACATTTTCTTTCAACATTAATTCTGATTAGGATTTTTATGCTGATATGAATAGCTAAAATGGTATTCTGTATCAGATGGGAAGGGCTAAATTATGCTATAAAAATATCCTGCAGTCTCAGTGGCTTAAAACTATTTATTTGTGACTCACAGTTCATGTCCATCATGGATCATTGGAGTTTTGCTCATCTGTTCATTGTATTAATTAAATAGTTACTTAGAGACCTCAGCTGTTAGAACAGCCTTTATCTTGAATTTTGCTGGTTGCATGTCAAGGAAAAGGTGAGCTCCAGAGGATATCCTCTTGACAATTAAATGCGCCAGTCTGGAAGTGACACACACATAATATCTGTCCCCACTTCATTTCCAGAACTAATCACAGACACATGGACTCACTCAATTAAAAGGGAGTCAGGTAATGTTATTTTACTCTTTCCTAGGAAGAGAGGGAGAATCAGTTATAGTTCGTAACAATACTAAAGACCATCATATGATTTATGAGGTATTACGGCCCTGTTTAGGACTGAAAAACTTTAAGAATAATTAATATGAAAACCTTCTGTGTAGACAAAAATGTTCTGTAAAATGCTCAGCCTTGAAGAGATACTGTTGGTGATTTGTGGCTTAAAAGTAAGTTTTTTCAATATCCATGTTTTCTATATAGCCATACCTATTCTTACTTGATTGTAAATTTTGGCAAGTATAAGTATTCTTCCCTATTGTTTTTTTTCACTTTCTGACAATTTTTTTCTTTTTTTTTAAATTATATTTTAAGTTCTGGTGTACATGTGCAGATTGTGCAGGATTGTTACATAGGTATACATATGCCATGGTGGTTTGCTGCATCCATTCCCCTGTCATCTACATTAGGTATTCCTCTTAACATTATCTCCCCAATCCCCCCACCCCCTGCTATCCCTTCCCAAGCCCTGCCATCCCCCAGTAAACCCAGGTGTGTGATGCTCTCCTCCATGTGTCCCTGTGTTCTCATTGTTCAACACCCACTTATGAGTGAGAACATGCAGTGTTTGATTTTCTATTCTTGTGTCAGTTTGCTGAGAATGATGGTTTCCAGTTTTATCCATGTCCCTGCAAAGGACATGAACTCATCCTCTTTTATGGCTGCATAGTATTCCATGGTGTATATATGCCACATTTTCTTTATCCAGTCGATCATTGATGGTCATTTGGGTTGGTTCCAAGTCTTTGCTATTATAAACAGTGCCACAGTGAACATATGTGTGCATGTGTCTTTATAGTAGAATGATTTATAATCATTTGGGATTTGACCCAGCAATAGAAATGCTACTTTTTTTTCTTTTTGCCTCCTAAACACTAGAGACAGATCCATAGCTTTCCTGATCCTTCTCACTACTCTGCATATTAATCATTCTGACTAGCTCTTTGGGTTAGTTACTTTTGGCTAATCCACTTGATTACTCCCGCATATTTGTTGTGTGTTGAAGTTGGACCACTTTATTACACAAAATAGTAATATAATATTACATACAGGATTTGAATGATATTACTTAGAAAGAGAAATTAGGGTCAAAAATGACCAAGGAGAAAAGAAATGAAGGAAATGGTGGAGATGGAGGTTGGCAAGACAATTTAGACTAAGGGTCATTAGAAATGGTGAAACTACATTGGTCATTTATTAGGATTAGAAAGCAAGTTCCTAAAAGGATAAGAGATTAAGTAGTTTGTGCCAGAGCAATAAAATCATTGGTTTCTCTTTATTCCATTTATCTTGCTTATAGATAATATAGTATTACTATTCATTTCAGTCCAAGAAGATACTAGTCTCCTGTTTGACATAATGACATCAAGATTCTTCTCTGATTATCTAACCTGGCAGGAACACCCAGGGGTGGAGTCTGAGCTCAAGTCTCACATATTCAGTCCCTAGGAAGTGACTGTTATTGCTAGCTTTCATCCAAGCAAGACTAATAAGTATTTTCCCTATACAATAGGCCCCAAATCATGCTATCCTACCTCAAGATCTTATAAGAAAATTACCAAGAGGCTAAAATATTCATGGTTAAGACTTCCCAATAAAGAAAAATAAGTATTCATTAATTTTGTTTCAATTACCATTAACTTTCCATGAAGTATACATTCTTTATTAGTGGTACATAAGATTTGCTGTGATCACTGGTTAAACACTTATATTTAAATGTTTCTTCAGAGTTAGACAAGTTAACAAAATATCATGAATTTTCCTTTGTTTTCAATTATTTTTTAATTACAAAAGAATACTAGTTAAATGGAATTAAAATGAAATAAGCCAAATGGCTTAAGCTAGTTTTTATATACTTCCAAAACCTATGAAGCAAGACACAATATGACTATTTTTCTATTTCAACCTTTTATTTTTGGGATAAAGGATCATTCATCTACAATATAATATAAACTGTGCTGATAATATTTGTTTGTATAGGTGGTTGAAGTTTGAAGAAGATGTGGAAGATGGAGGAGAAAGGTGGAGCAAGCCTTATGTGGCTACTCTTTCATTGCACAGCTTGTTTGAGTTGAGAAGTTGTATTCTGAATGGAACTGTGTTGCTGGACATGCATGCCAACACTTTAGAAGAAATTGCAGGTATATTTTTTCTCTCTTAGTCTATTTTATAGGTACAGCTACTTTTTTGTTACTCTCTTTTCCTTATAATTCAAAATATGTATGAACTTTGGAAAACTAATTCTCATAATCACTGTGTGAGGCCTTAAAAGTCATTTTCTCTTACCCTGTTATTTGAAGTAAAAGAAGCTGAATCTCAGAGAAATATTGTCTAATTCGGCAGTGCCAAGTCTAGGACAAGAACCTAGTGTCTTGATTCCCATTCATCATTTGTTTTCATTATCACATTTAGATTCTCACCACTAGAAATTTAAAGGAAAAAAAGAAAACCTCATACTAAATACTTATTTTCAATAGTCAAACACATGAAATAACCAAATGAAAAATGTAAATAAACAGGAAAATGTTGGTTTAGAGTGGACACAGAAAGTTATGGCCATTTATTTTAAACTTAATTAAAACTCTTGAATTCCAGAGGAAGTCAAGTGATACAGTTAAGATTTGTTTTGTAATTCAATACTATAACCTGTCCCTAGGATGAATGATTAGTGTTAGAATCCAATGATGTCTTATAATACAGACTGTTATATTTAGGAAATGTGTTATTATTACAGAAATTGAGTAAAAAACTCCTGCATCTTTTTACCAGAAGACAAACATATTTTAGTAAAAACAAAATAATACAAAAACACAGAAATGAATTTTGAAAGAGTATAAATGAAATTATTGATGGAGGTTTTTAAAATACAAATAAAGTGGATACAGGGAGGGGAGCACTACACACTGGGGTCAGTTGGGGGGAAATAGGGGAGGGACGGTGGGGGGTGGGGAGCTGGGGAGAGATAGCAAGGGGAGAAATGCCAGATGTAGGTGATGGGGAGGAGGAAGGCAGCAAATCACACTGCCACGTGTGTACCTATGCAACAATTTTGCATGTTCTTCACATGTACCCCAAAACCTAAAATGCAATAAAATAAATAAATGGGGGGGGGGAAAGAAAAGAGGCAGTTTAAAAAATTATTAGTTTGGGAAAAAATAAAATTCGTTCCATGTAATATTTATTTGTGATATAGAAAGACCTAATACTTTAAGCATATTATAGAAATGAAAAAAACTGTATGTGTGTTTTTACTTATATATAATAGAATAATGTATTAGAAAAATAACATATCTAATTTAATCTGTAGACAGCCCTGTGAAGTAGATGTCATTCTTATTTTTCAATCAGAAAATAGAACCTCTAAAATTGTCATGGCCTAGATTTCACCCAAGGGCCCCTAACTTTAAGCCTAGTGTTTTTTCTATTCCATTACAACTTTTGTCTGAAGAAAAAGAGATGTCTTGAAGTGGATGTCACCCAAATTTTGATGGCACATTTATCACCTTAAAAATTATTGATTTAGTCATTGGTGTTGATAGGCATTGCAGTATGTGTAAAACAGAAAGATAAGCGGTCCTCTTCTGTTTCATATAACATGTGTAAAGAGATTATTCTTTAAATTATATAACTGTAGCCTAAAAGACTTTATAAAGTTAAACATATATGTATAATTTTTAGAAGTATGCAGGCTACTGTATAGTGTTTAGCTGCACCAAATCAAGAGAAAAAGATTAACATAGAAATTAGCAAACTCCCTATGAATGCTGAAATAGTAACTATCCAACTCAGTTTCTTACCTTTACATTACAGGGTCTTGCTAATACCCAATAAACATTTTTATATTTTAATTAAGAATAAAACAGCCAGGCTTTTCATACTACTTTGAAGTATAGAAAGCTCTTAAGTTTGTAATTATCTTTCTAATACTCAAGCCTGGGGCCTGGTATTATTATTGTTATCCTTATTTCATAAATAACGAAGCTAAGATTTAGAACGTTAAAGACCTTGGTCTAAGGGGTTTGTTTTTGCTGCTTAAATACATGACGGTGTTACCTTTGAAAATAGATTAATCCAAATACATTTTGAAATGGGAAACGAAACTGTCACATTCTACCACCTGGCAAAATTAGCCTCATAACACACCCTTTATACTTTTGCCAGTCTTTACATTTCTTAAATTATGTAATTTCTAATGCTTTTCTCAGAATTCCTATGAGGAAATTTTCCCCCGGTAATTTGACTGAAACACAGTTCATTTTATCACCTTAGTTTACTTTCATTGTCTAAAATTATGCTACTTTTTCCTAACTGTGTCCCCCTTTCCCAAGCTAAATTTTGTAGAATATGTGAAGGTTAACTGGGTTAAATCTAGTCTTTTCAAGCAAATTACATTCTCCAAGTCTATCCTTACAGTGAAAGTAGTTCAATGACGTCTTGATACCCTAAATAGCTTTTTAGAATTCTTTCTGCTCTTCTAATTAGGGTGTATCTTTCTGACTTTGAAGTAGCCCAACCTGAATGTCCCATTTTTCAGTGTAAAGCAGTCTGTAAAATGACATTTAGAATATGTCAGTGGTTTAGAGCTAACATCACATAGAAAAATATGATTACAAATATTTGTGTAGATCATTACCTTAGATTCCTTTACAATCATTACTGAGAGTCCCTCTCATTGATAACTATAATTTGAGTAAATTTAAAAGTTACTTATTTGTGCCCTCAATATAATCTCATTAAAACATTTTCTCTCTATTGCTTGTAATTTTCTTATTGTTTATTTCTATTTTTATTTTATAAAAAATGAGCTGCGTTACTAAGTTGGTAATAAATAAGCATGCTTTCCATTTCTAAGACCTCTAACTTTGCAAAGTATTTTCACATCATTATATTTTATTATCATAACAATGTATGAAGTAGGAAAGAACTATTTCTTAATAAACAGATAAATAGAAAGTTTCTTATCGAAGATGACCTTTGCAGAAATTGAAATAATTATTTTACTAACCTATAATCATAATTTTTTTTAGATGGGGTCTCATTATGTTGCCCAGGCTAGTCTCAAACTCCTAGGTTCAATCAATTCACCTGCCTCAGCTTCCCAAAGTGCTAGGATTACAGGCGTGAGCTACGTGCCCAGCCATAATTTTTGTTTTATTCTATTTCATGATACTTTGTGGGTATAGTGATTAATAGTCAGCCCTGAAACTTTTTCCTCAGCTCTTATTTATTATTATTTTTCTCTCTTAGCCATAATTCACATACATTAGTCACTAGTTTTAGTTTTACAAAGCTAAGTGTTAAGAGTTTACCTTTAAAGCTTCTAATCACTAGTACTTTGTGAATGCACAGGGTTTGCAGTATTGATGTTTTTCAGACATTTTCTAGTAGATGAATATGATCCAGATATTGTTTTGTAATGATCAAGGATCTTTACATCAATGTTCTGATATGTTTTTAACAGACTCAAATAATTCCTTAAGATATTTTTGTAGACTTAGTATCAAAAAATCCCATTTGTATCTGGCAGGTCTGTCAAGAATTTCTGGTATAATTAAAGTGGGATTTTCTTTTGGCTAAAGTTAATTTAAAATATATCTGTTTCCCAATGTTTCAGGAAACTCAATAAGTTTAAACTTTATCCTTCAAAACATTACTTAACCTTTTCAAATCTAAAATTCCCCAGATATATTTTCTTACCACAATTTAGTCTGATATGGAGATTAATTGTATTGAATATGTTTCTGAATTATATTCATATAAATTACAGGGAATTTTGTGGTCTGTGTTAATGTCTTTGAAATTAAGCATTATGAAGATTAATGATGAAAATATCCCCTCTGTGGTATGTGTATACTTTAACCTAATTCTGTCAATGAGAATTAGGAAGAAATTAAAACCAAAGCAAAGTTAGTACAATGGACAGATCATCAAACATAGCCCCCAACTCATTTAAAAAGAAATAGGAATGCTTTTACACTGTTGATGGGAGTGTAAATTAATTCAACCACTGTGGAAAACAGTGTGGCAATTCCTCAAGGATCTAGAAATAGAAATACCATTTGACCCAGCAATCCCACTACTGGGTATATACCCAAAGGATTATAAATCATTCTATTATAAAGATACATGCATATGTATGTTTATTGTGGCACTGCTCACAATAGCAAAAACTTGAACCAACCCAAATGCCCATGAATGATAGACTGGATAAACAAAATGTGGCACATATACACCATGGAATATGATACAGCCATAAAAAGGATGAGTTCATGTCCTTTGCAGGGACATGAATGAAACTGGAAACCATCATTCTCAGCAAACTGACACAAGAACAGAAATGCATGCTCTTACTCATAAGTGGGTGTTCAACAGTAAGAACACACAGACACAGGGAGGGGAACATTACACACTGAGGCCTGGGGGTGGGGAGCTCCTGGAGGATAACATTAGGAGAAATACCTAATGTAGATGATGGGGTGATGGATGCAGCAAACCACCACCATGGCATGTGTATACCTGTGTAACAAACCTGCACAATCTGCACGTGTACCCCAGAACTTAAAGTATAATTTAAAAATAAATAAATAAATAAAATAAATGTTTTTCAGGGAAAAAATAAAATCTTTCATTGAAAAAAGAATCTAGTTTGCTCCACTGAATCTAATTATAGATTTGAAAGTATAGGAATAACCATATATTTTTTAACTTGCCTATACTGTGACAATCCTTGGTCTGAAAAGTAAGTGTTCTATTGTAATTTACATCTTTAGTACACATAATCCTGTTAGTGCTGGAAACCAAACTACAGAATTTAGGAACTTCATATCAAATTCCTCCATCTCCCCCAATATCCTTTAAAGATAAGACAATGGGTTTTCAAAACGTTGAGATGATGATCTTCAAAAACACAGAGATTTATATAGAATCTGCAATATGTCATAGCCTCTAGGGGCTTTCATTCAAGATGGATTATGATAAAAGTTACGTGATAGGATGAAAAACAATTTTTCATTTTTCTGAGGCCTTTTTCCACAAGTACTACTAGTGCTTCTAGACCCTACTTAATGTTAGTAGAGTGTGACCTATTTGTCCTTTTTTTTTTCTTGCTTTATCTCTTATCATCCAGATCCTGGGGCAGACTAGACTGTATTATTTAGTCATTCTAGCCTGCTGAGATTGCAGGACTTCCCTCTGGACCCAAAGCCATTATGGTCCATTATCCTTTCACACTTTTCAAGTTAATACTAATATATATCGTAGTGGTGAAAAGAACAATGTAAGTGATTACTAATTCAGATTCCTTTTGGTACTTAAATCTTACCCCACTGTAAGTTATATTCTTAAGGAAAATGATTAATTTTTTCCGGACAAGATATAATTTGATACAGCTATAATTTGGAGAAGTTTACTGTGTATTTCTCTTTAACTAACGAACAGATGAGTATGTTTTTTCTTTTACATTTACTTTTCCATATGTAACTGTTTCAAATAAAAATATTATATTTGGAAAGCTGTGAAGATAGTGACCTATGAGTTTTGTAGTGTTCGAGCCTGGAAACATTGTGCTTTAATAGAAATTAAAAATCATAAATGCATTCAAGGTTTACTATGTGATTACTTTTAATTCTGACTAGAATATTGAATGGGGAATTCATATCATGGCTTATGGTGGAACTGCCTTACAATGATATCATATTGGTATTCATATTTATAACCACTTTACAACTTCCATTATGAAGTATATGCATATTTTATATACATTTTTCCATCTTAGCAAGGTTTCAGTGTAATGTCATATATGTTGACAATTTATTATCTCCTTTATTTCAGATTAACCCAGGGGTATTATAACTACTGATCTCCAAAGAACTGAAAAATAGATTTAAATATTATTCTATAGTATCATACATTTTCAGAATTGGAAGGGACCTTTGAGGTAATTATAGTGACTGACTTTCAAACATTCCAGGTATATATTATGGGTGACTTCCAAATATTCATTCTACCTCTTTCCATTGTAAACACAAAAATGATAGAGAAAACTATACCCCATGTGCCAAATATGGCCTACTGTCTGATTTTGTAGGGCATTTGAGCTAAGAATGGTGATTATATTCTAAATGGTTGAAAAATAATAAAAAAAAAGTTAATATATTTGATGTAATATTATATAAAAATCAAATTTCAGCATCCATAAAAAAGTTTTATTGGAGCATAACTAGGCTCATTTGTGAAAGCCTTTAGCTGCTTTCCTGCTACAAAGGCAAAGTTCAGTATTTGTGACAGAGATCATGTGGCCTACAACACCTAAAATATTCATTAGCTGGCTCAGTACAAAAAGAGCTTGTCTATCTCTGGTTTAGAGAATTAACTCTAGAGCGAAGGGCAATTCTTTATTAGCCTAAGTCAGTCAAATGAATACCATCTTCTTTGCCAGTGGTTAGTTCAAGATGGGCAGGGCTATGTCAGTTAGACTTAGGATAATTTTTCCTGGCCAGGGAAAAAAATAACTCTTCTAAGAGAAAGTCACAAAATACCAATATATTTCTCATTGTATATGAACAAAAATATATATTTCCTTGTTGCTGCTGGAAGCCACCTTATTACCAGAAGGAAAATCAGCGTGAGATTAAAGCTTACTCTAGAGGAGGAGAGGTTAACAGAATCACAGAGAAGCAGAATTAGAGCCAATTTAACTTTGGTCTTTCTGTTATGTGAGTCAATAAAATTGTTTTAGATAGTTTAATTTGAGTTTTCTGCTGTTGATAAGCCCAGTTTTGTCTCTGCTTGATAAACTGTTATAAAATATGAATGTATTAAAACCCACCACAAATTTCAAACCAGGAACCCATAATCTATGTAATGAAAATTGGAAAGAAAATCCTGTACTGGGAAATAATTACTTATAGCCTCAATATTCCAATCAGTGCATCAGGTGCTTTATGTCATTAGTCTTGTCATCAACATATGATATAGATATTATTACCTCCATTCTACAAATAAGGACACTGAGGCTGTTCAACTCTGCAAAGTCATCTAGCTAGAATGTCATAAAGTGGCCTAAATCTGTCCCCTAATTCATTTCCCTTTCACACTGAAGGAAAACATTGTTGGTAAGGGAGCATTCTCCTAACTTTAAAACTTTTATTGTACTCAAAAAGGAAGTGGAAGGCAGTTCATTGTGATCTGCTTTACATAAGGTGTTAATGCCTAAAAAAATTAGAGATCACATTTGATAATCAGAAGGCAGATTAATTACACAAACGTTTATTGATTTGATCTTAATATCACTAAGAAACTTAAAATGCCTTTACTAATCTACTTTATTGACATCTTTGATACTATGTATGGTGAATAATCTGCTTAATTATAGACTTCTGAAATTTCACCTTCCAGTCTTTGTTTTGCAGTTATAAAGTATCTTTTTAATCTAACATTCTCAAGGGAGTGTGTTTCAAGGAAAGTTTGAGAAAGGGCTGATTTTCTATCCATATGAAACAGAATTGTTTACTCTCCAAATTCAGCAGCTAGATTGCTTCATAGGCCTCCTTGCATCAGATTTTCACAGATAGACTTGTGTTTACTTAATGAGGAAACAAGAAAATTATTCTGTACTAGAAAATGCGAAGAATATTATAATATACATATAAGACCACTTTTCAAATTTAAACACACTATGAATTTTGATATTATCTCTATACATATTCCTACCATCAGTGTGAATAATGAGAAATAAAGAATTTTCTTCTCAATGCAACTATATCCATTTGAAAAATAATACTTAATAAGAATTATATATTTAAAATAGAATGGTTCATAATTAAAATTTGCCCAAGTCCTTCTTGTGCAACATTTCTACAATGGAAGATAAATTTCTGCTTATAAAACCATACTTAGAAATTTTTTAAGGAAGTTTTTCCTATTTCAAGATGAATAATATTGTTTAGGGCTTGCATATTTGGACTCAGTGGTTCACGGCTGGCATATGTGCTAGAGGAAAGCTGTGCTCATCTTCTTCCGGCCTTTTCTCTTCAGATATGGTTCTTGACCAACAAGTGAGCTCAGGGCAGCTGAATGAAGATGTACGCCATAGGGTTCATGAGGCATTGATGAAACAGCATCATCATCAGAATCAGAAAAAACTCACCAACAGGATTCCCATTGTTCGTTCCTTTGCTGATATTGGCAAGAAACAGTCAGAACCAAATTCCATGGACAAAAATGGTAAATGTTTGTTTATTGTGCTCTTTGTGTCTGCAGTAGATCTCTGAAATATCAAAGGGCTTCTAATCTTTTAAAATATGTTTTATAAGAAAATGATTTTTTGAAATTCAGGTTATTGTGAACTCTTGCACGTGAGTATATGGTCTTATTATGAAGCATCAAATTGTAAAAATTTTAGAAAAGAATTTAATTTTCCCGAAAGGTTCAGGGAAAAAAATGCAAATACCAAATAAGGTCCTAGCCTTTGTCCTGTAGCTTAAAAATGTAATGAAGGGCTTTGACTTATGCCATCATGGTCATCATCTAGTGTTTGTAGAAGAAAGACATTGGTTTCATGTTGCTCATAGTTAACAAATTCCAATAGAGGAAATGAAAAGGTGGCTTTACATTCATTAAGGCTGATTCCAGTTCAAGGGCTCATTGCTGTTTGTGGTGCGGCATCTTCAACATCGATGGAGCCACCCCACTTACCATCTTCATACACCAACATAGATGACCACTGTTGTTTCCTAGCAATCTTGACTTACTATGATTTATGCTCCAGACGATTTTATCTTTCCTGTATTTTTTGTTCTCTCCTTGCATTTATTTAACTCATCATCATTTGCACTAAGGAAGTTGCTTAGGAATCTCCTGTTATCATCCATCCTTTCCATTATTCTCATGAAAAAAAAAATGAGATTACCATGAAGATGATTTGAATTTGTTAAACTTCAATCAGCTTTAAAAGTTTCCAGTTCTAAGAGATAAAAATTAATGAAAAGTATTTTCAAATGCTTTACTGGAAAGACTGATTTCCACAAATGGATGAAAGCACATGTATTGACAGCATGAAATATCATGTAATCTCACCCTATTTTCAAAAGCTTCAAAGATGCCTTAAATAAAAATGTATGAAAATTAGTTTTCTCCAGACTTTACTTCATATGGGAATTTTAATCAGTTTTCATACTGCTGAATTAAATATACATACATAAACAAATATTAAGAAATGCTTTATTAAATAGATAAAGATGATTAGGTATGATTTTTTTTGTCTCAGAATGTAAAACCAGTTTGTTAATGACAAAAATCATTTTTGAAATACTCATTTGATTTTTGTGACTTTTTATTGACTGAATATAAATCATTTTTGTTACATAGAAAAGTGTATAGTTGTACATATATTAAGTTCAATAAAATAATTGTGAATACTTTATGACAAAAACCAACTTGTGTTTATAGAGTCTACTGAACAATCTGAGGAGGTTTAACTTGCTTGGAATAAAATCGTATATTTAAAACATATTTATATTCTAAATCACAATTTGCTTTAAAATATGTGATATGTAAGGTAACAAAACTTCAGGCTCTTATATTCTAAGAGATGTATTACAAAAGTAGTGCTTTTGTTATGCTTATAATTCTAGTATTTATTTGGTATGATAATGTTAAAATAGACTCAGATATTTACTAATTTTGGCTATGGACTTACGTCTGCATGATTCCAAAAACTTTATTAAAATATACCCAGGAATTAACTTTCTAAGGATGCATGCAGATTTTATAAAAATGAACTCTTGCCTTCATGACTTTTGCTGGAAATCAGATAATAAGATATATATCTTTGAGAAAGAGGCATGTTTTTTCAAAGAGGCAAGGATCTTGGATTTTGAACTGCTTATGATTTATATATTAAATTTCATTGGAGATAATGTTTACTATACAAATAATTTCATTGCATTTTGTTTTTTTGAGGTAAGAGGCTATAGAATTTATTGGATCAATTATTTATTGTAATATGATGCAGATCTAGGCACACTGTTTGTTACTACTTTAAACTTCTATTAAACATAAGAAGAGATGATAGAATTATAACTGTGAATCACAAATCTACATATAGATACAAGGTTTTCTGAGAGCCTGCTTTTTGTCTTATTTAAGAAATGATTTGGTTTTCCCGAAAACCAGAATCTGAGTGGTTCTGAAGTGATTCTGTCACCATCTGTACAATCAGCCTTTATCTGAACACATACAATCTTTTTGAGGCATACGTAAGGGCAATAAAAACTTGGAAACATTTCTAATAAGATTCATATACCCAATTAAGTATTGTTGTAGAGTATGCTGTCAGAAGTGGTTTTCTAAGCCTAAGCTTATAACACCTCCTTATGACTCTGTTTTGCTTCCTCACACACTTTGCATAATTATGTGTGTTGAGAATTCTGAAAATATGTATAGACTTCACCAATTTAGAAATAAATCTCCTACCCAAAAGTGAAAAAAAATATGAAAGACCTTTACTACTAAGATTCTCAATCTACTTATGAACTCTAAAACCTAACAAACTCTAGATATATAAACAAATTGAAATTAATAGCCATAAATATAAATTGGACATTCTGTTTTAAATATGCAACAGAGATTTAAATTTTTGTGCAATAATACAGAGAGATGCAAAAGGATTTCAAAACTCAAAAAAGTAAAGGTGATACTATTAATTTTTAAAAATCTCCTGAGTAAAATCTATTATGCAAAACGATTGGCTTTAAAAAATATTATAGAATAGAAATTAAATAGAGCAAAGATGTTTCCAGAAACTTGAAAGCAGAACACATTTTCCTCCCTAATCATAGTGGTAGAAGTAAGTCCCTGCTTCTTGTTTAATGTGTGCTGAAATTTCTTCAAAAACAAATTGATGCTTATGTAGATAAGTCTGAAAGAGTCATAGAGAATAAAGTTTCTACTTCTTAATTGACTTATATCTTGAGTGTGCTACCTTGGCAATACTCTCAGGGGTGAAATATTCAGACACTGTATTTCAAATGGGGTCTTCCCTGTTTTATAGATTATGTTAATAAAATAGTATATTTCCTTTATCTTCTCCTTCCCTAGTCTACTATCTTTTGTTCATTCCTTTTTTAGTGATTTGTGATAATTTGTCAATCTCATCTCTAAATACACTAGTTTACTTTTTTGAATAATTTTTTTCTTGGTATTCCACATTTATCTTCAGGGCTAACATGCAGGATGCTATGGATTCACCATGCATTTTTAATGCCACCATGCTGTGTTTAACTTTCACTTTTCATTAAGCATCAAAACTGTGAGAATTAAATGTCTGATTCTGGTGTTTCAATAAAAAGTGACAGTTACATTTGGCAAAACAACAGCAAAAATAATAGAAAAATAATATCTACTTTGACATTAGTACCCTGAAAAGAATATGAGTGATAAAACACTCAAAATAAATATATCAAAAATATTCAAATAATTATTTGTACTAGGAAGATTTTCTAAAACTAAAAAGAAGACTTTTGTGTTAAGCGATCTAGAAGGCAAAATGTATCAGTATCTGTATTTATCATTTGGGTCGTGTATTCAATTGCCTTTTGAGACATTGGGATTATGAATCTATTATAAAATATTATTGCCCCATGATAATTTTCATATTTTTGAAGATAATTTGAGATTATTAGTTTTCTTAAGCATAGTGTGTCTTTATTCTGCTCTATTCTTTACCAATAATTTTTAACTCTATTGGTTTTCCTTCACATATCTTTCGTCTTTCCTAATCTGAATACTTTCCAGTTGTACCTTTTATTTAGGATCTCAAAAGGAATTACAGTGCAGAAAGTCTCTAACTACTGTTCAAAGCCATAGGTTACTGAAGAACAGTTATTTGGGAGGATGGGACATAAAGTTCACTCTTTAGGCCTGGGTAGATTTCAGCCTTTAAAGCAATGTACACATACATATTGTGCATGGTATTTATTTATGGTGTTGGAAATCAGATTTATTACATTATACTTGCTTCTTTTACAAATGCTGTACTTTTAATTTTCAGATGCATGCTGTCTTTATGTATTTAGATATTTATATGTTTTATTGCTTTTTTAATACAATGGTCTCATAAATAAGATATCCAGAGTTTAAAGTTTGTCCCTCATAATGTTTTACCCTTGAAGAAAAAACTAAAGCTAGAATAATAGTTCTTAAAATTGCTTGAGATAAAACATATTAAAATATTTGTGTATATTAAATAATTAAACATTGTTTAATAAATATGATATTTTCCACTGTTCCAAGAAAATTGAGATGACATTACTGACACAACTGATGGGTCTGCCTGGAGGCTGTATTGTCATTACACTTTTGGAATGTCAAGACTAGATTTTAAGAGTGAACATAATTCTAGTATGATGTGTTAGAATTTATTTCTTATATGCATTAATTATTTCCAGGCATACTAATTTTTCTCCAAGTTTAACTGTGTGCATACTTTTCATGTTTTTGAAGTGTAGCTCACCTAATCAACATTTTCTAAATATTTAGCCCTCTTTCTTCATGTTTTCTATTCCCATGAATAAATGTATTGTTACACATGTATGTAACTTTGTCATTCATCTTTATATTTCTTTATTTTGCTCTGTCTTGTGTCTGTCTCTAACAGGCTCATCTCATCTCTGTACCTCCCTCATCTCCTACCCTTTGGGTACTCTAAATGCGTTGAAGGTTTCTGAGGTAGTGTAACCCAGCTTGGTCTCTAGGTTAATAGTAATGTACCTTCATGTCTTCATCCCAGTTTCCTTCTAGTGCACGTGATTTACAGTGGATTAAGCAGTAGAAAGTAATGATACATTTATGCAGTATATTCTATTGATATAAATTTGGCCAAATATAAATTTGAAAGTTGCTACACTGCTGTTTTATAATACATATGTGCATACTTAAAGAAGAGAACGATAGCCAAAGACAAATGAGTTAATATAATACTCAACAGGGTTTTTGAGAATATACCTTTTGTTTTCCAATAATGAGGTGCTTTAATAATACTGCTTACAGTTATGAAATAGTACTTTTGATGTAATCTCATGTTCTTTCCCCGCAACTTTATGATAAAGAAAATGACTTTGCCAGTTTCATGATACACTTAGTGAAAAAGTTATGTTGTAACAAGCAGGAAAACAGAGCTTCATTTTTCTAGTCAGTATTTACTCGAAATACTCTTAATTTTCTCCTACGCTTCCCTCATATCTATTATAATTTGCCCTAGAAAAATACATGGTCTATAGTAACTTTTTATCTGACATATATGATCCCTACATGGAGGTCCAGAGGAAAAAAAATAAATTCATATAACTCAAAAAAAGGAATTCAAATGGGTGGTAACATGAATACTATATAATATGCATCTTAATTGATAAGATACCAAACAAATATTAGAAATTTTGATTTAAGGTGAAGAACTCTTGAGCTTAACAGGTCAGAAAAATGTATTTAGTAAATAGCAAGGGATGATATTAGGTTTCTCAAATGTTTCTATTTACATTTAAATAATCACAGATACCAGTTAATCTTAGTGATACCCACTTTTCATTAGTTTTTAAATAACTTACTCTGAATATAATAAGATTACTGAATTAATGTCTTTTTTCAGTGATCTCATACCTCAAAATTATGTGGGTATTGTAATAACAGAAATAATTAAACATTGCAATGACATTCATTTATAGGAAATAATATGGGCAGTGATCAGTGGACAAAGGTAACATTAAAAAACAGGTAAAAAGCATTTGTAAGTACTGTGGTATAGCACTTTAAAAATTACTGTGTACAACTAGCATTCATAAGGCTTCCACACATATATGAATGCTAAATCCTAACTTTATACTAATTTTTTTCCACTAGGAGAAAATGTCCTGGCAAATTCTTTGTAATTCTGTTAGGAAAATATTCACTTCTGGCTAAAAGTAAAATTATGTATTTAAAAATTGTCATTCTGTGAACCACTATTGCCTTAGACATCACCGAGAAAATAAGAGATGCCCTTCCAAAATCTGAATTTTTAAAATTCTTCTTATGTAATAGTATTTCAGTTAATGGAATTAATTTTGAAATTTATTCCCATCATTTTCTTCTGAAAGGTGGCAATAATTGGCATAAACTAAAGAAAAATATATTTAAACAAAGATTACAATTGATCACAGAACTATAAAAATTATTTTTAATTTATGAGGTTTCAATTAGTTCTATGGACTATAATTCATGTGTGAATGTTAGTTATATATATACAGCAAATAAAATGTTAAGCTTTTAAAAAAAACTTCTGTTTTTTCAAAATAACCCAATTCAAACTTGTTACCTTAATTTTTAAAGATTATGTATTCATTGTTCTATATACTACCAATACATTGTTCTATATATTACCAATACATTGTTCTATATACTATTTTATTTTTAGAAATACTAACAAGATTTGAAATGCTATTTAAACTTTGCAGAACTTTTGATGTGAATAAATATATTTAATTATGAATATTTACTCCTATTATTTACTACTACTCTGAAATATGAAATATAAACAATTTGTGGTTTTTCTATCATGGGCTAGTAGTTTTTATGCTTCTTATATTAACATCCATTCTATAGACATATCTAAAATCTAGGACTAGTAAGAAGTTTACTGTAATCTGATATGTATCCTGCTAGTTAAGCTCTCAACTAGGTCATTATCAACATCACTTAAAATGTTTATAAAAAATAGTTTCTAAATTCCTTCTTCATTATCAACCATATAAGGTAATATTTTATAAAATTATTCTTATTTTAGAACAAGAATAGCATACAACAGTAAATCTCAAAATATATTACTTATAATTATTACATATAATATTATTAATTACTGTAATTATTTACAAGGAGAATTACAAGTATCAGTGTTTTAAAGATACTTCCTGAGCTGAAGATAATTTATGCAATAGTCTTCTTAAAATATACAAATGAAAACATAAGGTATTCAATTTCTTCAAATTTTAAGTTTCCATATATTTTCTATCCAATTCAAAATTTAATCTCTTCAAAGTTAATGATTTTGCACCGGTTTGACTTTTGTTTGGTATGTGTTCGGTGATAGAACTAAATAATTGTTCTTCCATGTAGATTTATACCACATTAAATGAATTATTATAAGAAAGCAGATATATGTTAAATTTTTCCATGACTTGAATTTCACCACTCAATTTTACAGAATAGTCAATAAATTTAGTTTTAAATATATCTAATGTTCTAACTCATTAAAATATGGAGAATGATGTGAAACTGGTGATTGAAGACATCTGTTAGTAGCACAAATGCATTATGTAAAAGGTTTTTTAAAACTACAGTTATTATTTTGAGAATGGTAAATTGAAAGGCTGCTAATGAACAGTTCACAGTCATAGCTGCACATTGTGGTTAGAAATGGGAGAATGAAAATAATTTATGTAGCTTTCTGACATTTATCTGAAGTTTATACATTTCCCTAGAATATGCTATAATCAGAATTTGTGAACATGGTTTGAGGTGAACTTATTTTAAAAAGTCATTTGATTTTTATCTTCTCCAGATATATTCTTTTACATTGTTTAATGAAAGCAGTGAAATCTTTAAGTTCTAGAAGAATATTAATCCTATTACTTTCTGGCATTATAACAACTTTAAACCATGAAATTATTCCTATTAATAAATGACCCCTGCTTGAGAGGCTTGCTGATCCAAAAAGCAAAATTATAGTAATATTTGAAAGTAAATAATTAGTATTTTTAGCTGCAATTGGTAATTTCTAGGTAACAAAGAATAAATGGGGTTTTAGGAGATAAAGAAATGGGTTTTTGTGGGGGGTTTTGCATTTACACTGGGAGTTTTGAGAAATTCAGAGAGAGACTGAAGTAATGAGAAATGACACTAAAGGCGAATTTAGAATAAAATTAGGATTTAGGTAGATAGAAGAGCCAGGCAGAGAGACTACTTCTAACATCTATAATGGATGTGAATAAAAGCAGTATTTTGAGACATTGAGTTATTATCATAAACATGGGCAAGGCTTCAAAGTTGGGTTGTCATTTTACAGAAAAACAAACAATAAAATGGGGAAAGGTTTAATTTTCATTGGATTGCTAATTATGAACAAATTTCAGATGACTTACTGCAACAGTGTTTCGTATTTAGTGAATGATGGAATTTAACCTTTTCTGTCCATTGCCACACTCCCAGCATTGCTATCCACTTAACTCTCATCATCTTCCCTATGATAGGGAAAAGAACTACAAAATAATTATGTTTTAGTTTAGTGTTAATGGAAAACTAAAACAATTCAAGTTTTTATCTTTTATATCACAGACTAGTATCAATGTGCTTATGTAATAGAATAGTCAGGCATAAATAAAATCACGTCCTTGGGTTTGTATTGTGTGAAATAAAGATATTTCTAAAAGAACCCCCGTATATAGAAACTCTAAGATTTATGGCCAGATAAATGTTTTTCATTGGTTTGGCTTCTTAGATGCAATAGAACCTAAAAATATACCATGTCATTTTCAGATAAATATTTGTTCTTTTTAATACTTTACATTTTTAATTCTTCAGGCTGAGCTTAAATCTTAACAGATGTCTATCTTGTCTTTTTATATATACCATTAGTTTTGATTGAAATCAATGATGCTTCAAAATCCTGGTAACATTTATATATTTTTGTAGATAAACTTTATTGAAAAGAATCATTTAGAATTTTTATCTGAAAATTGGTTTAAGTTTTTTTTGCTGAATTCTCCCATTTCTACCTGTAACTGATAAATAAGAATTTTTGTATTAATATAGAACTATTTATATTGACCCTTCATGCTTACATCATAAGCATTCATTAAGAAACCTGTTAGTCTAGTTTAATTGAAGTGCATATTTCACTCAGTATATCTAGAACTATGTAAGTAATTGTTTGTGTTCTGTCACAACAATCTCTTTTAGCAGGTCAGGTTGTTTCTCCTCAGTCTGCTCCAGCCTGTGTTGAAAATAAAAATGATGTTAGCAGAGAAAACAGCACTGTTGACTTTAGCAAGGTGAGCTTTTCTCCCTCTCATGTAAGTTGCTAAATTACTACTAGAAATTACTACCCATTTTAAGAGGTGTTGACACAATATTTTGCATGCACTTTTTTTGTTTCTTGTCAAAGTTTGATATTGTTACAGATGTCAGCATTAAGTCCACATGTAACATTTTGTTTATTCAAAAAAAACTGAACGTGTGAGTTCTATGCATAGTATTCAGGTTTCAGCCACTCGGTATAATATTATCTCTTCCAATAAAAAGAATAACTGGGATTCAGGGGGAATTTAACAGAAGCTTAATCTATTGTTTAAAAACTTTGGCTAGTTTGTGTTCAAAATTACCTTTCCTCTATTTGTGGGAAAGCAAATCATAATATAAAACTTAATTGTTAATGTAATCAAGAAAAAGTCCTTACTGTACGGAAATCCTAGAAGGACATAGTAAAACTGAGCAGAGTTTTCAATAAAAACATATTAAGAACTGACTGTGTTGAGGAATACATCTAATTGGAGACAACTGAAATGAAATCATTAACTTGAATGTATGCTCAGAAAATAATGAGTCAGTTACAATGTGATTTTGATTAGCAAATTCCTGACATTGTACAATTGCCTTTACAAGCTATGGCAAAGTAACAGTTGAGTAGAAAAGACAAGTTTCTAGCCAGGTGTGGTGGTGCGTGCCTGTCGTTCCAGCTACTTGGAAGGCTGAGATGGAAGGATTGCTTGAGCCCAAGAGGCAGAGGTTGCAGTGCGCCAAGTTCATGCCACTGCACTCCAGCCTGGATGACAGAGTGAGACTCCATCTCAAAAAAAAAAAAAGACAAGGCAAAAAAGGAGGAGTTTCAATACTTGGTGAAAATAAGGCAGGTTAACAATTCTGTTTATCTGAGTGGCTGAAATAGAAATAACTCAGGGTAATATTTTAATAAAGCCCTTAGCACTGGAAATAATTGTAGTAGTGGGAGGAGGTGGGAATGGGTGGCGTCAGTGGAGGAAGTAGCCTGAATCAAGGTTCTGAAAAGATTAATAACGATCAGCTACTTGGACCTGTTTCAGAATCCCTCTGACAATGCCTAAATGATCTAGGTCTAGTTGTGTGCATGCTCTCCCTCTGGTGCCTGGCGGAGTCTCCGTGGGAGCATGGTGTACCAGCTTAAGTCTGTTAATTATGCGTGCAGGGACTGGGAGGCCAACAAAAGGGGCATACTAGTCCATGTGGGATGAAACAAAGGCATGAAAAAGGACCTCCACACCAGCAAGAGAGAGAGGTGAGGGCATACTCGGGCTATATTTCTACAGTGGTTCAAAGCTCATTTCACTGTGTGGAGGCATGTGGTTCAAACATTAAGCCAGTTCAAATGTATTCCATCTATCACTCTAAGAACTATCTTTTTAAAGCATTGCGTCTTCATTCATCTGCAAGTTGGAAAAAAAGTTGTCACAAACTGCCATACATTTAATTTCTGATATTCTTAATTTGAAATGATCTTAAAAGCAGTAATGTAACAAGCTGCATATTTATGTATGTACACATTAACAGTATAAAGAAGGCATATTTAACATCCTCAGAAACAATCATTATAAATCACATAGCTCCTCCTTTCAAATAAATTGTGATTTAACTTGTTAAAAACAATATAACCTTTATATACTGAATTTTATATCCCCACATCATTTTGTTATTGGTTGTGTGACCTATCTTTGCAGCCTTCGAAAATACTTTATAACATATTAAAGAAAATGAAGATTGCCAATTGTAGGCAGTAGTCTCATCTTCTGGTCACCCCAAACAATTAAAACTATGGAAGAGTCAAAAGTCAATTTCCTTTATTTTAATCCTTTTCTTTCTCATCACATTTTCGATCACTGGCCCATTTCATTTTTTCAATAGGCAAGTTAAATTTCTAGAACACTCTACTTAGTGTCAGCTGCCCATATTCTTCAATTTCTTGTTCATAGCATGGCACACTAGAAAGAACATAACATGGCTTTTGAGAAACAGTGTGAGATCTTCAATCCCAACTCTGGCATTATAAACTCTCTGATCTTAGAGAAGTTCTCAAAAGTTCAGCCTTCTCATTTGTAAAGTAAGAAAACTACAATTTCGTTGTGAAGATTTAATGAGATAATATATAGAGAGATCCTGGCATAGTGCTAGGCATATAGCAGGTACTTAATAAAAGGTGGTTATACTTACTGCTGTTATCATTAGTAGTATAGATGGTAGTGTCAGAAATTAAATATATTGGTCTCCACTGGATCTTTAGTGTCTTAAATAGTATTTGGTATGTATTTGTTGAATGAATCCTTTAAGATTCAAAATAATGTAAGCCTAGTTTTGGTATTTAAAAAAGACTGAGTAAGATTTTTGACTTTAAAGCCTGAGAGGGCAGAAAAGTAGGGTTTGAAAAGAGCAATTGTGATCTATCATTATGGAAACACATTTTAGTGCCAGATTTTGCAGGTACATGAGTTGATTTTTTTTTTAGCCTATGATTTTAGTTTAGCATTGAATTTATCAAAGCTTGGCTAGTTTCCAGGTTAGTTTACTATTTTAATATTTGAAGTCTTAATATACAGATTCTGAACCCTAGAATCTTAATATGTACATTCCAAACATTTTTTGGTGTTAAGAGAAAAAAGGTCTTTATTCAGCATATATGACTTGATCATATTTATTCCATCTATGTTTAACCTACATATTTGTAACCCTTCCAGTGGATAGACCTTTCAAACTTACTTAAGGAATGATTTAGAAAATATCCTGAATTGCCAGGTTTTAGTTTCCCATAATACTTTTAAAAAGCGGATGTGTCAAAACACTATTTGTCTTTTTCAAACTGACAGTAGAATGTGATTTTTATGTTGGTGGTGTTTTCTTTTACTTCAAATGACCCAGAGAAGGCTTCACATAATTTTTTACATAGAAAGAACTTTCTTCTGCATCTAGGTTTAGTGTAAGAAACATATTACAAAGAGTTTTATTATTTAATCCTCGAACTGTAGGGAACCTTAGACATCTCATTTAGTCAGCAAGAAAGCTGAATCCCAGAGTAATTAAGAGAGCTGCTCAAGATCACTGGCAAGTTAGTGTCATGGCAACATTTCTCCCCAGAGAATCCCTATGAATTTTCTTGTACTTTCTATAATGGGCTGAAGACTTAAACTTTCTCCTTAAATTTCCATCTGTTTTTCCTTTAATTTTTAGTGTGTAGTTTGCCCAGACACTTCCAATTTCACCTTGGTCTTCTATCTAATCTTGTTCCCTGTTCCCCTAGAAATGTAAGCGTTTCTCATCCACAGCTTAAGTATCAAAGGCCCAGAATAAAGAAATCTTTCCATTTTAAGCATAAAGGTGAGGTCTGAAGAGCCCAGAAGCATGAGTGTAAATACAGACCCGGAATAGTATAGCTTGATTTCTTCAAGATCCTATTCAGAAGACCAGAAGCTTCCAGGATTTTTTCTTGTCCATTCCAAGTGTTTGCATTCACTTGACAGCTGTCTTAGGGATGTATTTCAACCTACATTCCCTAGAGCTGTATTAGGTATTTATAATTTTATAGGACATCACATTCAGGTCTTTAAACATAATATTTTGTTATGTTGAAAGTTGCTTAAGGGGCCAAGGGCATGGTGGCTCACACCTGTAATCCCAGCATTTTGGGAGGCCAAGACAGGAGGATCACTTGAGCTCAGGAGTTAGAGATCAACCTAGGTAACATAGTGAGACCTCATCTGTACGAAATCTAGAAAAAATTAGCCAGGCATGGTGGCACACCTGTAGTCCCAGATACTCAGAAGGCTGAACTGGGAGATCAAGGTGGCTTGAGCCAGGAAGTTTGAGGCTCAAGTGAGCTGGGATCACATTGCTGCACTCCACTATGGGTGACCCTGTCTCAAAAAATAATCAAACAAAAAAGGTAGCTGATTTGTCAAATATGTTTCTTCATGAAGTATATAGCACACAAACACAAAATATAAGGTTGCTCCAGGAATAATATATAATTATATAGAATATAGAATAATATAATTAGATAATACATAATTGATTACTTCCCAAAGTATATGACTACTCCAAGAACAATATAATGTAATGAGTATAATATAATGGCTATGCCAGATATGTGTTATAGAACTATAACTTACTCCATTTGAAATCAAAAGATGAATTTGCTTATCCTGAAATTAAATTCTGTATATTTTAATTCTTTTTTCTAAATAACAGGTTATCTATGACACACTAGGTATTATGTAAATTTACAGATCATATGTAATGACCATTTATTTCCTTTTACAAAATTTATTTTAACACACTATGTACTTCTTGATTTAATTTTCATATTAAAACAATTATTTCTATAATTGTCATCTGCCTGAGGCACAGACTTTAGTAGTTAAGACAATGGCATTTGTCAAGCAATAAATGAGTTTATAGTTTTTAAGATGGAATTTAAATGTCAGGTATTATCAGTATAATTCATATTATCAATTTTGGATTTTTTAAAAAGATGTTTCCTCATTTTAAATATGGTTTCAGTATTTATATTGTATCATCGTTCTTTCCATTGAGAGAGAAAACTTAACTGTTTATTTTTTTAGAAACTGAAAAGTTTATGAAAATTTATTATGTTTTCCTCAAAGGGCTAACAGTATGTGGGAAATCTTTTATTCCCTCCTTTGGAATTTTTGCATTACAATGAAAATATAAAGCATTACCAATTTAAATCATTTAAAATGTGTACATTTCTTCTAGCTAGATAAATACCTACAAAAATACCACAATACATTTCATGAAATTTAACCTTACTTATTATAGTAAATAAGTTCTTTTGCTATCTATAAACTAAAAGATTAGATTCCACAAAAGCAAAATATTTGCTATGTAATCCAGTGTACATGAATTGTGAATTTACAAATTTATATTTGAGAGTACGTTTGTAGCTTAAAAACTTTGGATGTATAATATTTGTTATATATTTTTATAGGCAGTTTTGCTTTGTTAAATCATTCTTCCTTTCCTTTAAAATAAAATATTGGTTCTATTTGATATTTTTGATGGAGTACCACAGAAAATTTCTATATTTAATCCTTGTGAAAGAATGGATGCTTCATATGGTACGTTATATATTTTGTGGTATCCTTATTTTTTGGAAAGATTTATTAGTTATAAAACTTCCAAATAGCTGTGCTAAGGTCTTGAGTTCAGAAAGCAACATATTTAAAGTAGTCACTAAAATATTACTATATATTTTTTATTTTATGTTTTTGGGGAAAATATTCTCAAATCATTAAACCTGCAAAAGAACTATCTAGGCTAAAAAAAAAAAAAAAGATCTTCTCAGCCTCACTCATATTAGCCAGAGCTCTTTCCTCTCTTTCTTGGCTATTCTCACTTTGATCTTTTGCCCTCATTTTTTTAACATCAGAGCATAAGATCAATTACTAGAGCAGATAAATTCTTACTTCCCTAAAAACAGCGTTACATAAAAAGCAACTCAAGTGAATTAGAAACAAGACATAGATCTTGCACAATTTACATTAAAGTCACTGCTTGTCTTCCACTGAGGCCCTGTGAATAAAAATTGATATTTATTGTTAAGGATATTTTGCATTCATTTTTAGACTTCATCCTTTATTCTTAGCATTTCTTCTTGCTAATGATCACTTTTGCTTTGTGTACATTCATTTCAATCACAAACATCTCATATCGGAAATTCAACTATAGTTCTTCAGTAACTCCAAATGTTAATATTTTATTCTGATTTTTTCTACTCTGTCATATCTAAATTCTCAGATGAAAAACTAATATTGAAGAATTACAAGGCCAAGTATATAATGTAAATAATATAGAACAACTGGAAAAGAGAGGAGGTTAAAGTCATAACTTATACTGTAAAGAGAAACATGATTATATTTCTTTTGAAATAAGCATATTTGAATATTAAAATGTATTATGTACAAAAATTAGGTAATATAGTATAAAAATATTAAATCTGTTGGCAAATGCAAATTAAATTATGGTTAAAGAATAGTTATTTAACTGAACTCACATACTTTTCCCTGTCTAACATTTCAAGATGGTTGATGCTGGAGAAACTTATTTTAAAAACAATAAATAGAAGAACTAGAGTACTCAGCTTATTGATGACAAGTTAAAATAATCCACAAGTTAAAAAAAGTTATTATAGAAAAAGGGCAAATGAGATACACACAGATAAACAAACTCTGTATATTTATTTAAACTATATTTATTCATGGATTACTATATATGAAGCACTGTGCAAGAATGTGATTTGCCAGATTTTTCCAGTTTTGATTCATCGTGTTTGCCTGGTGATGCTTGCAGGTTGATCTGCATTTTATGAAAAAGATTCCCCCAGGTGCTGAAGCATCAAACATCTTAGTGGGAGAACTGGATTTCTTGGATCGAACTGTAGTTGCATTTGTCAGGTTGTCTCCAGCTGTACTGCTTCAAGGATTGGCTGAAGTACCAATCCCAACCAGGTAAAAGTATAAAAGCATCTTCTGTATTTTTCTTAAACCATTTTTTTTTATGTGGAAAGAAAATGAGGATTAAATATAATTTTTTGTTAGAATTTTGACTATAAACTAATGTGAAATTCCCAAAACTATTATTAATTTTTGTTTGTGGAGGAGGGGAAAGGTGCTTTAAAAATTATTCTATTCTTTTCTCCCTTCTTTCAAACTTCTGTTTCATTTTAAGCATATTACTTATCTCAAGGTACCCTGAAAGCATACGAGTTCTTTTTCTTTTTTACATTTTTGGTAAAAGAAGTGGTAACATGTTAGTCTTTTTCTTAAAGATTGCGTTAAATTGTCTGCTAAAAAAAGAAAGGATTCTGTACATGAGTATGGTCAAATTCAAAAAGAACAGAGTTACTAAGGTTTGGTTACACTTGAATAAGGCCTTCAAGATGCATGTAAGTGCCATAGTTAGGATAGCCCCTGCCCTGTCAAATATATGTTTCAATGCTAGGAACAGTGGGCTTCCCACACACAGGGTCTGTAGAATCACTGGTAGAAGTATTATTGCAGTATGGTTGAATCTGAGTTAAAAATACAAATTTAATTTGATGATCTGAACTTGTTTTTCATTTAACAATAAACTAACAACTTAGGCATAATACAAACTGAATTATGCTGTTTATCATTTTATAGAATAAGGCTGTCCATGACTAAAACTATAAAAAAAGAAAGAAAGGAAAACAGAATATTGACTTTAGCACATTAGGTTCCTAGCAATTTACCCAGGAACCTTGTTTTCTTCCATTCTCTTACCATCAATGGGATTCCAAAATGCAGCTAGCCTTTTACTTTCGTCCTATTCCCACAGCAAAACATGTCTATTTAGGGCCCTGTTCCCATATGGCTGGTGCCCTTTATCTCAAATGCTGTTAGCATGCCTCCCCTTCCAAACATTGAATGCCTTAGCCAAGTTGCCTTGATGAAAAGTTCAGGTACTAGGTTAACTGTAGAATTATATGTCCTCTGTGGATCTTTGGCTTTAACTCACAGTACAGCAGATTACATAACTCCATGCTTTGATTATGGATAAAATATTCTACAACTATGGCATAGCGTAGTCAGGAGAGTCCTCATTTTGTAAGAGCTCAGCTGACTAGAACGAGATTCAGTGTTTAAGTACCTATGTCTGACTATGGTTTGAGGGAGGAATCTAGTTACTATTCAGGTTATAGAAAGAACTTTTTATTTATCCTGTTTGAGGGTTACTGAGAGTTCTGATACACATCAACTTTTATGTACAAAAGGAAAGGATGAACTGAGCACATTAAAATGGCATCTGACTGTGTGATTCAGGCTATGTTTTTTCTATGGACAAACTGTAACCTATCCAGGGTTTCTGGGAATCTGGGATTCATATATAAGATGTCAGACTTACTAATTGTAGAGGTACTATTTTAGCAGTTTCAAATTTCTTTTCTGTCCTCCAAGCAGTGCATTTGTGTTCCACAACTTAGGAAGGTGTCTGGTAAACTATGAGCAAAAGATGGCTATTTATGACAATGATAGTACTTGTATTTCAAAAGGAGGAAAAGAAAAATTTCCATGAGTAGGAAAAAGCCATAATGGGATTATATACCCTTACTTTGAAAACTGTCAGGTTTAAGTGACCTTATTTCATACTAAGATACCAAAATATATGTAGAGAACAATGGAGAAAAAAAATTAGGGTACTGTAGAGCAACTGTATGAGAAGAGATTTAAAGACAAGACTAGTTAGGAAAGGTGAAAAATGAAAGATTAGTTGGACAAACAGAATAAAGAAAGCCACTCAGGTTTTCTAATTATCATTTTTTGTTTGTTTGTTTTTGGAAGACAAAAGGGCATCCTATTAATACAATGGCAACACATAGTAGAAATGTCAGAAAATACTCTTTTAGAACTTTAAAAATAGCCTGTGGAATGGAAACCTGAAAAACAGCAAGATGTACATAGGAAGTTTCTTTAAAAAATTATACTTGATAAAGCACCTGCCACCACATTAAACCATCCCTGTTTTTAATGTATACTGGACATTTCTACACAGTAGAAATTGGCTTGGGTTCAGTTGTAACTGAACCCACACATATATTGTCACATCCCTTAAAACTGTGTAATATTTGTCTCATGTAAAAACATGTAAAATCTCTAAAGATTATAACTAAATGAGGAGTAGAATTACAGTAACTATTTTAGTACGCCTTGTAAAGCCATTAGTAATCATACTTAATAGCATAAATCATTTAACAAATTAATACCACAGAATGATATGGCAGAATATAGGACATTCTTTAATTTTCACAATTCCCAGAAGGATTGACCTTCTCAGAGACAGGGCAATTACCAATCTGCTAAAGTTAGAGTATCTATTGATTTCTTTAAAAGCACCGTTTGTGATGATGAATTTGCCAAATGTTCGACCTAATTTAGATGGAATATTATAGTGCAGATGCTATTTTTATTCCTTAGCATTATAAATAATTAACTCCCCATTTTCTTCTACCTTACTAATCTTTGATTCCTGACAATTATTTTATATAATGAAAATTGTACATCCATCTGCTGTTTTCGACTATATATTTCTCTGTTTTGTTATTGTGTTATCTTTCCTCCCTTTGAACTATTCTCTGTTTTGCATACAAGCGAGTTTTCTTCCTTCCCATTTAGAAAGGTCTAATCAGATTTGACTTTTCCCACTCTCTTTCTGTAAGGATCATAGAATCCTTAAAATTCCCAATAATAACTGTACAGGCTCTACAGATAACTAAATGGAGAAACATTGTGATTAAAAAAAATAGCATGCATTCCCATTGCTTGAGCATCTTAAACGTAAGAGTCAATCATTGTAGAATTTTTCAAAATAATAATGAACTGTGAAAAACTATGAAAGTATTTCACATCAAAATCATCATTTTCAGTAATCCTTTTGAGATGAGTGATTCTGTATTATTAAAATTATTTTTATAATCTATCTTAAAACTTTTTTCTTCTTAATTACAGATTTTTGTTCATTCTCCTGGGACCCCTGGGAAAGGGTCAACAGTACCATGAGATTGGCAGATCAATTGCAACCCTAATGACAGATGAGGTATTTATTCAAGTTCATTGGGAACATTTTCCCCCACTAGGTCTACCTAAAGCTATTGGAGGTCCTGTTTTCATGACAGTTTGTTGTGAATCAGATTTCTCTGTATTGAATCCCATTCTCCCATGCTTCCACTATATAATTTCCTTTAGAAAAATGTTTTCCAAAGGGATAACAAATTAACACACATGAATATAATATTTTAAAACTTCATAGTCTAAAGAAATTTTTTCAGTGACACTTAAAATGTATTATTAATATTCCCTTTATGGTATATGTGCTGCCAAAGTAAGCACCATTGTTAATATCATTGGTCTAAAGAAAAAACAATAGCAGTTTATCTAAATAGAATACATGACACCAAAATGCATGCAGTATCTATCGACTCTCTACAGTTGTCTGAATATAGATGTTTTTAAACTGGGAGTTTGGGGACTATTTGAGAAGCTGTAAATAGATTTCAAGGGGCTTGTGATTTCTGTAATGTAGCACATAACTTTTTCTATGTAAAAATTTTGTGTGTAGATTTTTTTATACTGGAAAAACTTTCATCAGCTTTTCAAAGAGGTGTATGTTTCAAAAATGTAAGATCTTTAAAGTAAGAACATAAAAAGTAGTATCAAACCACTATTCTCCTTGACTTGGATTCTCCAACACATTATGGAAATTTGTTCTGATTGTTAACGGGAAGAGCAGATGCAGTAGATCACAGAAGGGGCATTAAATCAAAATTCAGTTGTAAATGAACAAATGAGATTATACACTTTCTAGATTTCATATAAATAATTTAATAATGTATTTATTGAAATACATGGCTGCATATATTTGAAAATTCTGTAAAAAGAATCAATTAGTATTGTGTATTACTTTTTCTAAGTTTACAAAAGCTAAAATTTGAACTTGCTTTGGGGGTTCAATATTATAAATTATTCTATCTGTCCAATTATGTTTTATAGTCTTATATGAATTAGTTTTTGATATTTATACATAGGAAAGCAAAAGCTAGAAGAAAACCATTGTTTTCCCTCAGTTTTCAAAAGGAACCAACTTAATGAGTGTATTAGTTTACAATGACTGCCATAACAAATTACCATAAATTGGGTGGCTTATATGACAGTAATTTGTTTTCCCACATTTTTTAGATCACCTGAGGTCAGGAATTCGAGATCAGCCTGGCCAACATGGTAAAACCCTGTCTCCACTAAAAATACAAAAATTAGCTGGGTGTGGTGGCATGTGTCTGTAGTCCTTAGCTACTCGGGAGGTTGAGGGGGAAGAATCACTTGAACCTGGGAAGTGGAAATGGCAGTGAGCAAAGATTAGACCACTGTACTCTAGCCTGAGTGATAGAGCAAAACTCTGTATAAAAAAAAAAAAAAAAAAAAAAAAGGAACAATTATACTCATTCAGAATAGAATTTAATATGTTGACTCATAGAGTTTACTTTAGTTATAAAATATAGTACATTGGATTGCATTATCAAACTATAAATTCTATGAGAACAGTTAGCATTTTATCATTGAATATTCATTTTTGTGTCCTAATTTTGCCAGTTGCTCAATTAAATATTTGTTGAGCTAAGTTCTGTTTTTTCCCTCTCTGTGCTTGGAACGCTTTCTAGGCATACTGTCTTCCTTTTGTAATTTTGGACTTATCACGGTGTCTGACCCTCAGTCAGAGTTCCACAAATTTGTAAACAATGAATCAATGACTGCATATTCTAGTCATCATACCAATATTCTATCTTGACTCAAGCCAATAATTTTTCTTCATTTCTGTGAGCTTTAATAGAGATAAATCTTATGATTGTGCTTATCAACACTGCTACTAATGTGTTGATTCCTTCACATTCTCAAAAATTACTAAGCACCCCAAAGAGCTTTTGTATACATATATATTTTGGTATTTACCATAATAGAACTTAAAACTGAGAAATTTAAAAAATATGTGTTAATGAATTCATTTAAAAATAACAAAAAGGATAGTCACAGTGGCTCACATCTGTAATCCCGGTACTTTCAGAGCCTAAGATGAGTGGATCACTTGATGGCACAAGTTTTAGACCAGCCTGAGCAGAATGGTGAAACCTTGTCTCTACCAAAAAACTCAAAAAAAAAAAAAAAAATTAGCTGCCTATAATCCCAGCTACTCAGCTACTTGAAAGGCTGAGGTGGGAGGATCACTTGAGCCAGAAAGACGGAGGTTGTAGTGAGCTGAGATGGCACCGCTGCACTCCAGCCTGGGCAATAGAGCCAGACCTTTTCTCAAAATAAACAAATATATAATAACAGTAAAGCCATTCTATGGTAATAGAAATAATATACTGTAATGAAAACAAAAACAAAATACTAAGAAAGGTGTTGTTTTTCTTTTTCTGGATATTTGAGTGAACAGTTTCCTCTCTCTTCTAGATCTTAAGTGAACCCTGACAGCAAGCATGCACAACGCATATTAGCTACTTGGAAGAAATATACATGAAATGAATATTTAGGTTTACCCATCCTTAAAAAAAATTATTTACTGCTTAGAACAGCATGTACTTTTGAAGCATGTACTTTGAAGAAGGGTTGGTTCAATCTGAATCTTGAGTGTTTTGAAGGAGTAGTCTCTACTTGATCCTGAATATTTTTAGCTTCATTCCTTTCTTATCATATTGCACTCTTATGTTTGCCACTGTCATTTTACTTAAACTGTTCTCAATAAAGTTATCATTTACTAATTATGCTATTGTATCTTCAGTGTGAAATTACTGAACATTCTATTTTTCTTTTTTTCCATGAATAATTGTTAAATTTTTTTGTGTGCTTCATTTTGTTACTAAATCTCTGAGATGTAGTTCCATCAATACCCACTTTATAGAGAGGTTTTAGCATGAAGTGATGTTGAATTTTATTGAAGGCCTTTTCTGCATTTATTGAGATAATCATGTGTTTTTTTGTCATTGGTTCTGTTTGAGTGATAGTTTATATTTATTGATTTGCATATGTTGAACCAGCCTTGCAGCCCAGGGATGAAGTCGACTTGATTGTGGTGGATAAGCTTTTTGATGTACTGCTGGATTCAGTTTGCCAGTATTTTATTGAGGATTTTTGTATCGACGTTCTTCAGGGATATTGGCCTGAAATTTTCTTTTGTAGTTGTGTCTCTGCCAGGTTTTGGTATCAAGATGATGCTGGCCTCATAAAATAAGTTAGGAAGGAGTCCCTTTTTTTCTATTGTTTGGAATAGTTTTAGAAGGAATGGTACCAGCTTCTCTTTGTATCTGGTACAATTCGGCTGTGAATCTGGCCTGTCTTGCTTGGTTGAGGAAGTTCTCCTGGATAATATCCTGCAGAATTTTTTCCAACTTGGTTCCACTCTCCCCATCACTCTCAGGTACATCAAATCAAACATAGGTTTGATCTTTACACATAGACCCGTGTTTCTTGGAGGCTTTGTTCATTCCTCTTCTTTATTTTTTCTCTGATCTTCTTTTCATGCTTTATTTCATTAAGTTGATCTTCAATCTCTGATATTGTTTCTTCTGCTTGATTGATTTGGCTATTAATACGTTTATATGCTCGCAAAGTTCTTGTGCTGTGTTTTTTAGCTCCATCAGGTCATTTATGTTCTTCTCTAAGCTGGTTATTCTAGTTAGCAATTCCTGTAACCTTTTTTCAAGGTTTCTTAGCTTCCTTGCACTGGGTTAGAACATGCTCTTTTAGCTCAGAGGAGTTTGTTATTATGCACCTTCGTAGGCCTACTTCTGTCAGTTCATCAAACTCATTCTCCATCCAGTTTTGTTACCTGGCTGGTGAGGAGTTATGATTCTTTGGAGGAGAAGAGGCACTCTGGTTTTTGGAATTTTCAGCCTTTTTATGCTGAAAAACTTTTCTTTGTAATTGAGCCAATTGTCTTGTGAAAAGAAAGACTAATACATGAAAAGTAAAATATATGGCCTATGGTGATAAGTGCTGTGAAGGAAACCATGAAAGCAGTAAAGGGAGGCAGAGATGGGCTGGGAAGAGTTACAAGTTGAAATAAAATGGTCAGAGAAGACTTTACTGAGGAGATATTTCAGCAAACATCCTACAGGAATAAAGAGAGCAACCTATGTAGGTACCTGAGAGGAGAGCTTCTCAAACGAAAGGATAAACAAGAGCAAAGGCTTTGGGACGAAAGTGTGTCTGGAACATTGGGGGAACAAGGAGGACAACATGGCTGGGCAGAGGTGAGAAATGGAGGGAGCAGTAGAGGATGAGGTCATAGAAGTTATAGGATGGGGGCCAGTCTGTGCAGGATACTTGTAGATCATATAAGGACATTGAATGAGTGGGAAGCAAATAGCTTTTTATTAGAGAGTTTACATGATTTGTATTACATTTTAAAATGTTGGCTGGGTGCTGTGGCTCACATCTGTAATCTCAGGATTTTGGGAGGCCAAGGTGGGAGGATCACCTGAGGTCGAGAATTCAAGATCAGTCTGACCAGCATGGGGAAACCCTGTCTCTACTCAAAATACAAAATTAGCTGTGTATGGTGGCGCATGCCTGTAATTCCAGCTACTTGGGAGGCTAAGGCAGGAGAATTGCTGAAACCTGGAGGTGGAGGTTGCAGTGAGCCAAGATCATTGCACTCCAACTGGGCAATAAAAGCAAAACTCCATCACACACACACACACACATACACACACACACACACACACACACACACACACACACACACAAGAATAGGTCATGGAGGTGGATGGATGAAAGCAGAGAGACCACTTCAGAGGCAATTGCCACAGTCTAGGCAAGCAGTGTTCATGAGAGAGAAATCAGTGCAATTCCAAACCAAATCCCAACAAGATTTACTGAGGAGCTTGAAAAGCTTATTTTAAGAAATATCAACCAACAGAAATATCTGAAAGACCAAGAATAATAAAAACAGGCTTGAAAGAAAAGGAAATAAAACCTCACATGCTGGGATTTCTTCCTAATTCCTTCTTGCTTTTCTTCTGGATCTGTCCTTCTTCTCACTCATTAAATTGAGAAATTTGCTCCTTAATTATCTATTATGGCTTCTTCATCACAAGTTTTATCAGTTCACAAAGGTGATGTAGAATCTCCTATCTTTTAGAACTTAAAATAAAATAAAAAATAAGAAACAAATGAAAGGAAGAAAGAGGAGTAGAATAAGGAAATAGGGAAGAAGTAAAGGCATGTCTTGGTTATATGATATTGGACAAATTAAATAACTTCAACTCTCTCTTCCTCAGTTTCCTCATCTTTAAACTGGGAATGATAATGATTGTCTTATTTCATGTTTTTATCGTGATTAGTATATACTTATTGCCTACTATATATTAGAGATAAGGTGGTAGAAATTAAAAAACATGGTCACTGGCCTCATAGAGTAATCCTGAAATCATCCTTGACTGTTTTAATTATTTCACATTCCAAATCCAATCTATCATCAAATCTTCCTGGGCTGACTTTCACAACATCTCCATAATCCTGCCACTGTACTAATTTTCTGCACTGTTATCACCTGGCTTCCACTGTCATCAATGGGTTCATGTTACTATTATTATTCCATTAATGCAATAGCCTCTTGGTTTTTCTTTCTGCCCTTACCCCACTTCATCCTATGCTCAACATAACAGCCTTCTGCTCAAGACTATCTAATGGCTTCCTACTCATTCACAGTAAAAGTTTAAGTTCTTATGGTGACCTACAAAGTCCTACAAGATGTCCTTCCACCTCCTCCACCTTGCCTTTTAGACATCATCTGCTACTCTCCCTCACACTGCTTCTCAAGCATGACATGTATGCTCCACACTGGTAATTCTTTCTGCCTGGAAATCTCTCGTTCCTGACAATAATAGGGCAGGCATCCTTACCTCCTTCAGTCCTTGCTGAAATATCTACTCATGGAAGCCTTTCTTAATAACCTTGTTCAAAATTTTAACAGTCCCCAGTCATGTCCTTATTCCCCTTTCCTGCTTCATTTTTCTCCATAGCACCTTCCATCATCTACCAAAATATATACTCATTTATATTGTTTACTTTCCATCTCATCCCTCCCCTTAGAATGTAAGCCCCATGGGGGAGGGATTTTTTTGTAGTTTTGTTCACTGCTCTATCACTAGCACTTGAATAGTTTGATGAATATTTACTGAGTGAATGTTCAAGCTCATGTTTTATCAGAGAAAACAGGCATTAAAAAACAAATTATATAATTAATAATTATAATGAATAGTTATAATTACAGTGAAAGCTGTCAAAAAGGAGACAGTGTTAAGACTATTAACAAAGTGTATCATCTTGTTTGAGAAGGGGGTCAGAAAAGTCAGATATACACTGAAATCAGACTGTTAGGTTTTCTAGACAAAGAGAAGATAGAAGAGGAATGTAAAATAATTAGATTATTGATAAAATTGGTGATAGGGAAACAATAGTAAATGCCATTTTTGATTTAAAATCAAACAAATTATGGCATCTATACCTTTAAGGAGCTTTAAAGTAACAGGAAATCTGTTGTCCTGAATGAATTTGGACATTCATCTACCTAAAACAGGGTATAGGATCATGTGATCTCTCAAAGCAGTTTTCTAATTAAATGTGATCAAATTAAGAAAGATTTCAAGAGAGTTGTTACTAACAGGAAAAGGGTAGAGTTGCTAAACTCTTATTGAGGACTAAGAACATTTGAAGTTCTTAAGTGTTCAAATGAGGTCTCGGGGCCATGTAACCATCTTTAGAAGAGGCTCGTGCCATGGAAATCTGCGTTTTTATATTTACAAAACCCTTTCTCAAAATGCAACAAAACTATTAATAGATCATTGATATTTTTGTATTATCCTAAGCAAAGTCTTTATCACACCAGTAATGTTTTGTGAGGTAGTCTTAGTTGGAAAGGCAAGAAAAAGCTTTTTAAAATAATCATTATTACTTAACAGTTTATATTGACTATCAAACCAGAAATAGAAATGAATAGTTTAAAAGCAGAACAGAATAGTTGAAAGCAGGATTTACCTGGCAATTTTGGGATATTTTATCATTATAATATAGGCCAGCATAAAGAATAATATAGGTGTCCCAGCTGGGCGTGGTGGCTCATGCCTGTAATCTCAGCACTTTGGGAGGCCGAGATGGGCAGATTATGAGGTCAGGAGTTCGAGACCAGTCGGCCGATATGGTGAAACCCCATCTCTACTAAAAATTTAAAAAATTAGCCAGGTGTGATGGTGCACACCTGTAGTCCCAGCGACTCGGGAGGCTGAGGCAAGAGAATCACTTGAACAATGGGAGGTGGAGGTTGCAGTGAGCTGAGATCATGCCACTGCACTACAGCCTGGGGGACAGAGTGAGACTCCATCTCAAAAATAATAACAATAATAACAATAATATAGGAGTCCCTAATCTCAAATACTTGTCTCATTTCATCCTAAGTGAAATTTTAAAAGTATCAGAAATATTTATATTATGTTCACTGTAAATTAATTTTTTCTCTTTATCCTTATTTTTATTTTCCCCACTTACTATATTAAGTACAGAATTCCTGTGTATGTTAGGATACATTAGGTTGTGCTGCCAGAATAACCAAAAAATCTTAATGGCTTAAAACTATAAGGGTTTATTTATATCATGCCTAATGTTCATCAAGATCTAGGAGAGAGGTTCTGCTCATTATCACTTAGGCCCCCTGGGCCTATAGAAGCTCTGTCTAGACCTGTGTTTTCTCAGTCACTAAACCAGAAAAAAAGTAAGGTGATAAATTACACATTAGTACTCGTAACTTCCATTCGAAGTGACATATATACACCCAGGTAGAATATACCTAATCCAAATATCAAAGAAGGCAAAGAAGTACAATCTTACCGTGTGGTCTAGAAGAAGACCTAGAATATCTGTGAACAGCCTACATGACTAACATAGCACATGTGTGTGGAGGGGAAGTGGAGAGGATAAGTATGAAATGTAACTCATACTTTGAATGGAAATACACTTTCTTTATTGTATAGATATAATACATAGTTGGCCCTCTGTATCTGCAGGTTCTGCACCCTTGAACTTAACCAACTATAAATCAAAAATATTTGAAGAGTCAGCATACAGTAGCTCACACCTATAATCCCAGTACTTTGGGAGGCCAGGGCGGGAGGATGATTTGGGGCTAGGAGTTCTAGATCAGCCCAGGCAACTTAACGAGACCCTGTCTCTACAAGAAATGTTTTAAAAATTAGCCAGGTTTGGTGGTGCACACCTGTAGTCCCAGCTACTCGGGAGACAGGAGCTTAAGCAGGAGTTCGAGGCTGCAGTGAACTATGATGGTGCCACTACTTCCAGCCTGTGTGACAGAGTGAGACTCTGTCTCTAAAAACAAAAATTAAAAATATTTTTGGGGGGGAAACAATAAAAAATAACAATGTTACAATAAATATAATATGCATAAAAATTATGCAGTATAACAATTATTTATATAGCAATGGGGGTTATCTCCCACATTGAAAATATCACAAGTGGAAACTATGTTTTTGATTTATTATGTTTTCAACTTATGATAGGTTTATTCAGACTTAACCCCATTGAAATTTGAAGAGATGGTGTTTGGAAGCCATGTGCAGAAAGCAGAAACTGGACCCCTTCCTGACACCTTACACTAAAATTAACTCCAGATGGATTAAAGACTTAAACATAAGACCTAAAACCATAAAAACCCTAGAAGAAAATCTAGGCAAAACCATTCAGGACATAGGCATGACCAAAACACCAAAAGCATTGGCAACAAAAGCCAAAATAGACAAATTGGACCTAATCAAACTCCACAGCTTCTGCACAGCAAAAGAAACAGACATTAGAGTGCATTGGCAATCAACAGAATGGGAAAAAATTTTTGCAGTCTACCTATCTGACAACGGGCTTATATCCAGAATTTACGAAGAACTAAAACAGATTTACAAGAAAAAAACTAACAAGCCCATTCAAAAGTGGGCAAAGGATATGAACAGACACTTTACAAAAGAAGACATACATGATGCCAACAAACATATGAAAAAATGCTCATCATCACTGGTCATTAGAGAAATGCAAATCAAAACTACATTGAGATACCATCTCACGCCAGTTAGAATGGCGATCATTAAAAAATCTGGAGACAGATGCTGGAGAGGGTGTGAAGAAATAGGAACACTTTTACATTGTTGGTGGGAGTGTAAGTTAGTTCAACCATTGTGGAAGACAGTGTGGCAATTCCTCAAGGACCTAGAAATAGAAATTCCATTTGACCCAGCAAATGGGTATATATCCAAAGGATTATAAATCGTTCTACTGTAAGGACACATGCACACGAATGTTCATTGCAGCACAGTTTACAATAGCAAAGACCTGGAACCAACCCAAATGCCCATCAATGATAGACTGGACAGGGAAAATGTGGCACATATACACCATGGAATATTATGCAGCCATCAAAAATGATGTGTTCGTGTCCTTTGTAGAGACATGGATGAACCTGGAAACCATCATTGTCAGCAAACTGACACAAGAGCAGAAAATCAAACACTGCATGTTCTCACTCGTAGGTGGGTGTTGAACAATGAGAACACATGGACACAGGGAGGGGAGCACTACACACTGTGGTCTGTTGAGGGGAAATAGGGGAGGGACAGCAGGGGGTGGGGAGTTGGGGAGAGATAGCATGGGGAGAAATGCCAGATATAGGTGAAGAGGAGGAAGGCAGCAAATCACACTGCCACTTGTGTACCTATGCAAAAATCTTGCATGTTCTTCACATGTACCCCAAATCCTAAAATGCAATAAAAAAAGAAATTTGAGGGGCATACTCAACACATGTCACTTTTGCATCGTTGTAAAGTCAAAAGGTTGTAAGAGAAACCATAGAAAGTTGGAGGCCCTCCAAATACAGGAGGATATGCATAGGTTATATGCAAATACTGCCCCATTTTATATAAGGAACTCAAGTATCCATAGATTCTGGTATCTGCAAGAAGTCCTAGAACTGATCTCTGACAGATGCTGAGGAATGACTGTATATCCAGAAAATACTAACTTATAACCTTAGTATTATTTTCAAAATTGAAACAAAATTAACCTTTTAAATTAATTTATTTATGCCAGGGTATAAATACTGCCAAAATTTCCAACATATTTTATAAATTTTTATTTCTATTTTTAAGCAGAAGCTTCCTCTAGAAATTGGTTTTCCCACACATAAATAATTTTTGCCTAATTCTGGTTTAATGAGCTTTCTTTCATCCTCCTTTTTCTTTCCCTTACTCCTTCCCTCTGGAAGTTTCAACATTCATCTGACATCCTAAGAAAAATAGTTATCTGTATGGATCCATAAAATTATAATATTTTACTTTATAAACTTCTTTAGAGCCAGAGCTGTCTCTTAAAATTGTTATAATCATGTGGGAGATAACTGGGTTGAAAACACTGAACACATTAATATTTTATAATTATATGCAAACTATAAATAATATTTCTATTTCTTCTAAAGGTATTTCATGATGTTGCTTACAAAGCTAAAGATCGTAATGATTTGGTATCAGGGATTGATGAGTTCCTGGATCAGGTTACTGTTCTCCCTCCTGGAGAATGGGATCCAAGCATTCGAATAGAGCCTCCCAAAAATGTTCCTTCCCAGGTATGTATATTTGAAGATATTCTTTGAAATTACATTATTTTGTTGTCTTTTAAATGCATGCTTTAAAATAGAATAACCCATCAAGAAGATACAAATGATTTAAATGATAGTCTCTAAGACAGAAGGAACATGAAGTTACAAGATCTTTCTTAATACTACCCAACACACCTCACTGAGAAACTTGGCAGTTTGATGATAACCTGCTAATCAAACAGTCCCATATGGCTGGAAAGATTTTAGCCCCTACTTAAAATATATTATACAAAAGGAAGATTGAAATTTTAATAACAATATAAAATATGACCTGAGAAAAGCCCATTACTGTCTTTCTATGTTTCCATACATCATTTTGAAATTGGCAAGCATTAGGAAAATTAAAAGACATGACTTAATCATATTATGTAGAAAACTCCATATAACTGCTAATAACAATAAATATTGGGAAGATTTAAAAATTATCATTCTTATATTTGCATTGCTTTTGTGTATATGTATGATATAAAGATTTTAAAAATTTTGCTTATGAACATCTAATATGTATTTTACCCATCATACAATACAGAAAGATAGAAATATAAAGCATTACTCTTTTCTGAGTAATTCTTAAAATTACAGGCATGACTGTTAAGAGTGTTGACCAAATGTTTGTTAAGCTCACTCCTCATACTGCCACCTCTATGCCTGCTGAATCTGCCTCCCACAACCCTCCCAAGTTGTTAGGTATTTAGTCTTGCCTTTGGCTCTTGCTCTGTGGAGTCCAACCTGGCCTGACTCTGGTGCCCTATTCGAAGTAATAGCTGGCCTAATTGACCCAGCCTGGAATTCGAAATGTTTCTGCTTTGCCAGAGGTGGGCAAATGAGCAGTTGTACCACTCAACCATGAGTACTTGAAATGGGTATGTCAATCTCACTGTCAATTTAAAGAAACCATACAGATACTTCATTTGTATATTTTCATTCTGAAGTCATTTTATAATTATTAAAGGCTACTTAGTTCCTTTTCTCAAAATTACCATTTTATGATTCTGTAACTGCTGCCAAATATTTCAGTTGATCTATTACTAAAATAAAAACAGTTGCTTATTAATTAATTGTAGGAGTTATAGATTGTCTCATTTCTGTACTTGTATACATCTTTGTATTAATGATATTAAAAGGAGCAATATAATGCTTCCTGAATATGTAGAAACTGTTTAATTAATGTTATTTGGAGAAATTCAGCAAAATATTAATATATTTGGAATGAGACTTTAAAATTCACTATACCAATTAGCTATTGAAACAATAAAGATGAAGGTAACTGTTTTTGAAAAAATCTTCTTTTTGAACAATAATGTTTTTGAGGCAAGCTGAGGGATGATGGGAGGCCAATTTTTTTTTTTATGATTTTATGACACCATTTAAAATCAGAATTAATTATTGGATTCTGGGTATTGAGAGACAGTCGTAGAAAGAACATTGAATTAAGAATCAAAGCATCTAGGTTCTGCAATTATCTATTTGTATGACCTTAAATGAATGTTTTAACCCATCCATTGATGTTATGTATCAGCACTGTCCAAAAGAGTTTTCTGCAATAGCGAAAGTGTTCTATATCTATGCTGTCTAGTAATCAAGCCACTAGCAAGCATTAGAAATGTTGGTACTGCAACTAATGGACAAAATTTTTCATTTTAATTACCTTCAATGTAAATAGACATATGTAGTTTCTGGCTATCATATTAGACAGCAGAGTTCTATACAACAAATTTGAATTAGAGATATGCTCTGTGCTTCTTTTCAACATTCATGTTTTAAAGATGTATGTTGTAATTGAACAAAAGATAGCATAAGGCTATGTTTTCTTTTAGATGGAGTAAAATGAGTTAATATATATTAAATATTCTGACCTCATACTCATTCAAATAATATTTTCACCATTGGGATAATTTCCATGTTTTTTATTCATTTGAAATGTGAAAATCCAAAATTTTAAATATTCTCTTCCTTACAGTTAAGAGTAACCTGTCACCTCAAGGGATAACCCTGAAAATATTCATTAGAATTTTGCATCAGTCATTAAAATCACCTCCTTTTGTGTACTTTCAACTTATTTGCTCTTCTCTTATGTCATGTACTTGCTTGTCAAAACCACAACCCTGTGAGAATCCAACACTTTACTCTGTACTGCACTGACGAAGCTGAAGTTGAAGGAAAGCATGTAACTATACCAACTGGTGTCACATAAATTCATGACCGCATACCTCAAGTGAGCCCTCCGTGTTGCAAGTTCATCTACACTTTCTAGTCCAATCATTCTTACTTGATGACTATTTCACACTGAGTCTTCTCTCCTCAAACCTTCAGCACGTGCTTTCTGACCCTCACTCTCATATGCTGATGTGTCTTACTTCCCTGAGAAATTTAACACAATTAAAAAAGAACTTCTATAGATTGCAACCATCATACCTACCCATCTACCAGCATCTGCATCCACATACTCTGCCTTCCTGTTTATTATTAATGAACTAGCCAAAGCCAGCCTTCTCCTTGTGCACTAGAAAGAGCCTATCTCTTCACATCTACTCAAGAGCACAACTCTACTGATTCTCCTCTTTCTCTTCTATATCATCAAGTCTTGCTCTGTATTTTACCGCTTTTATTAGCATACAACATACTATTAAATTTACCAATCTTAAATAAAAGAACTCTCTTGATACCACTGCCCAGTCTGCCACTATTCTTATTCCCTTTTGCAACAAAATGCCACAGAAGAGTTCTCTATGTTACTTGCCTCCAGTTACCCTCCAATTCTCTTTTGACACTCACTCTCAGAGGCTTTTGCCCCTACTACTTCACTAAAATTTGTATGTGAACAATGATCTCCACAATGCTAAGTCCCGTGGTCAATTCTCAGCCTGCATTTCATCTAACCTGTCAATGAGCAACATTTAAGAGTTGATGACTTGCTTTTCCTTAATACTTGGCTCCCAAAACATCACCTTCTGTTAGTTTTGCCATTGTAAAACAGAGTTAATTTATTTAGTCAGTAGTATTCTCGCTGAAGACCACATAATAAAATTTGTTTTCTGAGACTTGTGAAAGCCGTGAATTGTTTTCCTAGGTGATTGGGAAGTAGGTATTGAGGGCAACTTTTAAATCCCTTTATTAATGTAACCTATTTACCTGTAAAGACAGTTCCTTCATCAGTTGATAGATACTTCTCTTTTGTCTTTGAACTTCAGTCTTAGTGTGTTCATCCATATTCCTGGGAAAATTGTTAGAATATTAAGCAATAAATTTTCTTATATTGTGTATTTTTCAAAACCTTTTTTTCATGTTTTAATCCTGTATCATTCTACCTAAATGTCTCATTGCATGTGAGATCAGTTGATGGGTCACTTTTGTTCTTCATGTTTACACTAATTCTATTTTGGAACGGTGGTCAAGTAAAAATCTTAATTGTACCACTTATGATTTTTCCTATTATCCTTTGAAGTGCTTTTGAACACATTGGTGTGCTCTAAGGTTACCACAGGTAGGATTTTAAATAGAATTTTCTGATTTTCTAAAAAATCATTGTCATCAACAAAAGTGAATTGAATAGACCTATGGGAAAACAGCAGTTACCTGAATCTCCACTCATTTGTTATTGGTTAAATTAGCAACCTCCTTTTACAATAGTCTTTGATGCTCTATAAGTTAGAAAGACCCATATTGTAAACTACTGGGTAGAAAGATACAAACTGGAATCACAGAGGTAAATATACTTTAAAAAATAGTGATAATAGTTACTGTTTGTTAAACAGTTAAACTACGCTAGGCATATGACAGCACCATAACTAACACTTCCTCATTCCAACCTACCTGCGTCCTGGTCTCTCTCTTTCCCCTGCCCTTACTTCATTTTTCTTCATAGCTCCCATCTGTACCTGATATTATAAAGTTATTGTCTCTTTTCACCAATAGAATGCTTTTTCTTGCCCACCTTTGCAGCTTTAGCATTTATTACAATGAATGGCACACACTAGGCACTAGGCACTCAGTAAATATTAGTTGAAAGAATTAGTAAGTGCCCATCACCTCATTTAATTCTCTTAGCCATACTATATGATAGATACTGTTGTTACCCTGAGTTAACGGAGGATGAAACTAACACTTTAAAAGGTTAGATAATTTCCCAGAGGTCAAATAACAAATAAGTACAGAGCCTGGGTTCTTGGCCATTGTACATACTGCCTCAAGGAAAACAAACTGTTATTTACAATTAACACCTGAAACTAAAACAAAACAAAACACACAAACAAAGAAACTCTCCACAGGAGAAGAGGAAGATACCTGCTGTACCAAATGGAACAGCAGCTCATGGGGAAGCAGAGCCCCACGGAGGACATAGTGGACCTGAACTCCAGCGAACTGGAAGGTTAGTGAAAATCACTTCTATGGACTTCAAGGACCAAATGACATACCATTCTTCTCTGTCAGGAATTGCTATTTTGGGATCTAATTTATTTTATACTTTTAATACCTGCTTTTTGAGAGTGAAAATGCCAATTAGTTTGATTTCTCTGAAGTTACTAATGATTGTTATGACTGTTAAACTAAAACAGTGGATACACCCTTCCATTATACCTACCTAGTCTCTCATTTTGCTGTGCATAAAATGCATTCCCAGATTCTGAGAATGGGAAGAAAAACCGTCAATTGACCCTTACAAAAGAACCCATTGAAAGCTTCAGGTTCAGGATAGAAATAAGACTAAATACCAACTCAGTCTTGTAGGCTCTATCTCATTAAATGCAAGTAGGATGTATATAATGGTATTTTTTTTTATGGCTATGATTTGAAACAGCTATATAATTTATTTTTCTAATCACACATCTTTGAAGAGATGAAAGCTTCAGTTTATTTCTTAAAATGGTGCTTTATGGTTTTTTGACAGCTTGTCTCTCTCTAAGCAATGTGTGAGCAGAAAATCAGAAACCCTTGGGTGGGTCTCTCTTCAGGGAATATGTGTGTATAGCCTCCATTATAATTAAAGGCAGTTGCAAAGGCTTTGCAGGACTGGTGCTCCCCTCCCCTCAAGGCCGTTTCCTGTACTGCTTGCAATGTGTCCTCTAAGCTGACTTTCCAGTTCCTGAGCACTCTCCATTTTAATTCTGTGTTCTTTCCCTTTATCTATGTGTTGTCTCTGAGGAAATGTCTTTTAATGTCTTCCTCAGGCTTGATACCTAATTTGAGATGGTTCAAACATTTTTTTCCTTTTCCCTTCACTGGAAGCTTTGTTACTCATTCTGTTTGCTTTCATACTTTCAAATGCTGTCTTTTTATTTTTGGTGGTTTTTTTTTTTTTTTCTCTTTCTCAGGTATAACATGCCACATAGCTTAGATTTTTTTCGAAGTTCACTTTTCCTTACTGCTTCCTAAATCCTCCCAGGTCACCAATATCCGGTATCTTCGCTTCTCCAGAGTTCTTCCACAGATTCTGTTGCTGACATGACTTGAAGTATCCATTACTCATCTGCTCTCCTGGAGTTGCTGGTGTACATCTGGGCTGCTCTTGCACTGTTCTCTGTAATGAACTCCCACTTCCGGATTTAGATTTTTACTGCTGAAAGCACATTTATTACACAGTACTATAACAACTATTCAGACTAATGTATGCTCTAATAAGTAATTGATTAGAATCAATGGTCTAATATAAAGTGGTATCAAAACTATAAATATTAATTACTAATTAATAGCTCATAACCACCACAAATTCTTTTTGGGATTAGGTGGGATATAAATCATAAATGAATGCATAAATAGACTGGTAGGGTAAATCTGTTTTGAATTGTGACTTTAATAAGATAAATTATTCAGAAATGATCCCAAAAATAAAAAAAATGTGCATATGTTTTACCAAACAGGGGTAGAGAAGCCTAAGATCATCTTTGTGTACAAATATTTCACAGGTTCTCTGCAAGCTTCTCTGAGTTTCAAATGTCCTTTTATTCAATTGAAGTTTCATTCTTCTCAACCCTCTCCTACTCCATAGCTCTTTCATGGAAGCAATACAGGAAAACATAGTGATCCTATACCTGCATAATAGTAGGTTAGTTATTAATTGGTAACTATTACAGATAAATCAGATCAGGGAAATTAGTTGGTAAAATATTTTAATTATTCATAATATGTACATCTTTCATTTAAAAGGCCAGCAGAATTTATTTCTAAAAAGAACAATCCTTTCTGAAGTGATTCTAGGACTGCCAAGTGAATATTCCTATACATAAAATAAGTAAGAAAAATTGAACAGTTTTATATGGTCTGAGTATACTCAGCATGCTGGCAGTATTTTGGAACATAATAAGTTTTTTCACCGTTAACATTAACCTTCCTGTAGGAACGTACTCATAGTCTTATTCATTTTGCTATCCACATTATTATTCCATGGAGCAAAACAACTTACAGTGGCCAAATGTTAAGTCTTCATATTGTTATTAAATGTTCATAAAATGAGAATACTTACTTATTAATGCTCTCATTTCTAATAGATGAAAAAGCTCTCAAATTTTAAGCATCATTTTATAGTTTAATACATTTCTCCCCCCAAAAATTTCTTTTTCAAGTGTTTCAACATGATTTTGAATATATTTGGAGTAAATGAATTTATACCAAGTGAAGTCACTATTGTCTTGTGAATCACAGATGTTGGGATATGTTAATACAATAGTGGATCAAAATTACATTTATCTAGTTGATTATTATAAAGACTCCCATCTAGTTTTCTAAAAATGAAAACAGCCCTGGAACCTATCTGTCTCTACTAAGTATTGCTGCCATCCAAAAGGACATTTGGATGTTTTCCTGCAACAATATCAAGTGAGGGATTTTTGTTTGTTTGTTTTTTGGCAGAGAGAGTAGGTAACTGGAGCCATGGTTAAACTTTGCTTTTTCTCTCTAGGGTGATGCTCACTACTGGAGTATACAAAAGTCAGTTAACCCTCCCTCCCTCACTTCCTGCTATGCCAAATGGAATTAAACATTTAGAAAACCTGCCAATGATTGAGGGTCGTAGGCCTGAGTTTAGGAGGAGTAGGTTGATGTAGAAATGTTACAGAGATTAGAGTAATCCTTGAATCTCATTATTTGGATTATGATTGGTGAATAGCTCTGAACCTTGTTTAAGAGAACCTGGGATTTTTGGTGGTGGACACGATATTGGGTTAGGAATTGAAGTAACGCATTATAACGCAATGCAGCAGGTTAATGTGGGTCTCACCTCTGCTGATGGAAAACGTATACTGTCACCTGGCAACAAAGCAAATGAGCATTTTGACTTGTGTGTTTTTTTATATTTGGGTTTCACTATTGTGTTTTCCCCCCTGTCTTAGGATTTTTGGGGGACTTATTTTAGATATCAAAAGAAAAGCTCCATACTTCTGGAGTGACTTCAGAGATGCTTTCAGCCTGCAGTGCTTAGCATCTTTTCTGTTTCTCTACTGCGCGTGTATGTCTCCTGTCATCACCTTTGGAGGACTGCTGGGAGAAGCAACTGAAGGGCGCATAGTATGTATTATGCTTTTCTCTGAACTTTGAAACATAATCCATTTTTAAGATTCCCAGTTAAATTAAGTGAGCACTTAATTTTGGATTCTTTTATCAGGAGAGATTTGAGATGTGATCTGGCAGATAAACTTTGTATGAATTTCCTGGATGGCTATGGCTAGTGAGACTTGCAATCTGGGAGTGGAATGTCTCAGAATGACCAGTTTGGAGTCTTATAAAAGGTTCTCATCTCATGCCTTGCCCTCGGCTCCCCAATCCTAAGCTAGGCTAAGGTTCAGTTCTTATCTCACAAGAGATCCATTTCCTATATACCTGGGCCATGTTTCTGTCCAGACACTAATCCTAAATACATCTAAACCTTTTGTAAGGTAACAGAAACGTGAGATAGGAAAGTGAAGAAAACACCCCCACCTTGGTTACTGTACATTTTCTCCTTGCTGTTGACCCCTTTAGTCAGCCTCCCACCCCATGTCTTGCCCAGGGTTGTTAGGCTTTTCATAGTGAAGGAGAAAGCACATATCCATGTATTTTAAATGTCTTCTCCCTAGCTACAATGGCTGCCTGTACAGCTTAGGTAACTGAACCATTTATATCTCTACACAGAGTGCAATTGAATCTCTCTTTGGAGCATCCATGACTGGGATAGCCTATTCTCTCTTTGGTGGACAGCCTCTTACCATATTAGGCAGTACAGGACCAGTTTTGGTGTTTGAAAAGATTTTGTTTAAATTTTGCAAGTAAGTGTTATGTACTTTTTGGCCCTTAGCTCCCTACATTTTTCTTAACTATATTTATACTCCTCCCAACATCACTTTTGGAGACCTGTTGGTAGAGACAGAATTGCCTGATTTGATTCAGTTTGTCCTTTTTGCTTTGTCATGGGAATAGAGGAAAAGTAAAAGATTTGTGTATATTGGTATGTAATATTTTTTAAAAGTAAAACTCAGTTTTAAGCACTGAGAAATCTCTTTTAATTGTGTCCCTTTAGACCAGTGGTCCCCAACCATTTTGGCACCAAGAACCGGTTTCATGGAAGACAATTTTTCCACAAGAGTTTGGGGGGATGGTTTTGAAAGGAAACTATTCTACCTCGGATCATCAGGCATTAGATTCTCCTAAGGAGCATACAACCTAGGTCCCTCACATGCACAGGTCACAATAGGGTTTGTGCTTCTGTGAGAATCTAATGTCACCACTGATCTGACAGGAGGCAGAGCTCAGGCGGTAATTAATGCTCACTTGCCTGCCACTTACCTCCTGCTGTGCAACCCAGTTCCTAACAGGCAACGGACCAGGTGCTGGGGACCCCTGCTTTAGACAGTCTTGAGTTTAGATACTCATGGGATGTGAAGCTTATTTACTTTCACTTCCTGAATGAGGTTTATTTTCATTTGCTTAAAATGGAGCAAGCTGTTAAATGACCTTCTTTTCACTGTCCTTTCCTTTTCCTCCTCCCAGAGAGTATGGGTTGTCATACCTATCTTTAAGAGCTAGCATTGGACTTTGGACTGCAACTCTGTGTATCATACTTGTGGCCACTGATGCTAGTTCCCTTGTCTGCTACATCACTCGGTTTACTGAAGAAGCTTTTGCTTCCCTGATTTGCATCATTTTCATTTATGAGGCCCTGGAGAAGTTGTTTGAACTCAGTGAAGCATATCCAATCAACATGCATAATGATCTGGAACTGCTGACACAATACTCGTAAGTACCATTTCCCCTCCTGGCCTTGGGGCTTTTCTTTTTACAAATGTTGCTATTGTTACAAGAAATATGAAGAAGTTACTCAGCAGAGAATGTGCCTTCAATTGATTCATGACCTAAATCCTGACTCTCAGGGTTGAACAGAATTTTAAAAGTATTTAATCAGCCACTCATCTGTTACTTGCATTCTTATTATACCATCTCTGCCAAGAGTATCTTTCTAAAGTTCTATTTGTCTAGTGTTCTCTAAAATAGGTAGATAAGGAACCAAGTCCATCATAATTATATGAATTTTGCTTTAGGAAAATATATGTTATTTTGGTGTTATTTCAGGGTCTTTTAAATTTATAATAATCCAAAGAAACATAGTAATGAAAATATAAGATTTCAAATTTAGAGCAGTAAGGTAAAATAAACTTACTGGGTCTAAATCTTACTAGCTTTATGTTTGAAAGTGTGATAAAAACATAAATCACTGAATGAAAATTTAATTTTGGTTTTGGCACTTGTGATATTTGTGATGGAAATATTCAGGTATTACTTGTTGAAGGTGATGTTAAGGTCTAGGATTAAAGATGTGATTGGATCTATTGCTCCTTCTAGTTTTGATATGTCAGCAGTCTGGAATGTCTCTAAGGCTTTGTCTGCATATATGTGTGGCCTTTAAATGACCCCATTATTTAATATTAGAACTTTTTGTTGTGTTTGTATACAGTTTTTTATACTGCAGATATCTGAAGCAATATGTTCTTAGAAGACAGTTACAATCTCTGCATCAGCCACCAGCAACCACCAATGCTTTCCCTATAAACCACTTAGATATGGCCTTGAACCTTTTTAATATTTTTTTATTTAAAAATATTTAAATAAAATTTAAATTATTTTAAATAAATTTAAATTTAAAATAAAAATTTAAATTTAAATATTTATTTTATTTAAATAAAAATTTATTTAAAAAATAATTTTTTTAAATTTAATATTTTTAATATTAAATATAATATTTAATATTTACCATTAGAAGTTTAAATTGTTGAAATCAGACCAAAATAGCACAATGTTATAATGTTGTTAAGAATGATGTAATGATACAATGTTGAAAATAATGTGTTAATACTTTTATTTTATATTTAGAGATAACTTTCAACAGTGGACACCTGTTTTTGGATAAGAAAAAATCAAAATGGAAATACAAAATAGCTTTCCCAATAAAAGAAAATAGTGAGAATGTTGTGAACAGGGCTAAGAAGAGACTGAGCATAGGTGTCAGGGATGCTCAGAAAACAGGCAGATGGGAAGAACAATTTGATCAGAACCAGGGATTAACATTGGTACATGCCTGTTCATTTATCCTTGTTTGAAAGAGAATCTCACTGAATTTGGATATCTTTGCTGGAAATAAATAAATAAAAACAAGAAGTAGGCATCAGAAAAGGAGAAAACTATGGATAATGTCAGATCACAGAAGGCAAGGAACAAGAAATGTATCAAAAAGTCTTTAGAGAGGATAGTGGCATGGACATCAAACAATAAGGAAAAGCATTTGAAAAGAGATACTTTATAGCTTTAAAAAATGATATTGGGTTTGGAGAGGAGGCAGAATGGGAAGCTAGTTTACAAAAAACTCACAAAGAAGTAGGTGAATGAAATGGAGAAAGCTACACAGGCCACTTTGTGTCAAAGAAAGTGGGAAGGGCCAGGCGCGGTGGCTCACGCCTGTAATCCCAGCACTTTGGGAGGCCGAGGCGGGTGGATCACGAGGTCAAGAGATCGAGACCATCCTGGTCAACATGGTGAAACCCTGTCTCTACTAAAAATACAAAAATTAGCTGGGCATGGTGGCGCGTGCCTGTAATCCCAGCTACTCAGGAGGCTGAGGCAGGAGAATTGCCTGAACCCAGGAGGCGGAGGTCGCGGTGAGCCGAGATCGTGCCATTGCACTCCAGCCTGGGTAAGGAGAGCGAAACTCAGTCTCAAAAAAAAAAAAAAAAGAAAGTGGGAAACAGAATGCCTTTTGAGGAGGGTAATGAAATCATAAGAGTGACAATTCGTGATAGCAAAGATCTATGCATGTTTGAAATGGGAAAATAGAAACTGAGGAAAGGGAGACAGCAATGATGAAGAGAGAGTAGATAAACACGGGACTGCAACTTCCCAGAAGTCAAAAAATGATGAGATCAAGGGGTTAAGTAAGGCAAAAGCTCAGGGGATAATTTGAAAGCTAAAGTAGCTTTATGTGGCCATGATCCCTGCCTGTCATGGTGATCAAGAGGAGTGACAGAGGTCCTGACTTTCTCCACGTTTCCATCTCTGCTTTTAAAAAGTAATCCCTACAAGTTTAAGTTTCACTTGGATCAGTCTGGGCATCTAAAACCTAATTCTTTCAAGGGTAAACATGAATGTGTGCTGATGACTGTGTTCCATTGCTCAAGTGCCCTTCTCAACCCATATTAGGGAAGTAGAAGGGATGGAATAACTGATTCATCCTGATGGGCATGAGGTTTTAGTACCACCTGGCACCTGAAATGGGTGTTTGTGACAGAAACAGTGACAGTCTCCATGGGAAACAGGGTCTAACTAGATATTCTCGCTGTACTGGTTCTTCATTCCAGTTGTTAAGCCCTTACTGCCTGGCTTCCAGCACCACTTACACTGTGTACATGAATCTGATCAAATATTCCCATCACTTGCTCCTTGGAGAAGCAAAATCAATCTTTTTATGTTGTGCCTAGAATGTATATATTTATTAGTGTACTTTTAATTTTGTGCATTAAAGAAAATAATGTTATTGCTGATAACTGCTATTTTAATGTATTTTATAATCTCACACTTTTTTGTACAAAACATGTACTTTGCCCATGAAGTCCAGATGACACTTTTAGTGGCTTTCTTGTTACTGTGACCTTTTCACACTAAATCAGTGTCATTTATAATGCCCACCTAATGTTTTCTACTTTAGATGTTGCTTGCCTCATATTTATCATGAGATGTTATGCAGGTTCATTAGAAAAATTCCTAGAAAATATTATAGCTAGAACATAATATATCTGAGATTGCAATCATCACAAACTGAATATGCCTATAATGTACATATTCATTTGGATACAAAATATTTGAAAAAAGTCATCATGTTTAAGATTTATATTCCAGTTATTTTTCATACATAGTCTCTTATAATCAGATTTCCTTAAATTCATAGTTTGTCAACCAAATGACAAAATGTCTTTGACTTTTTAAAGACATACCTAGCTTCTCGGTCATCCTAACCTTGTAATATAGTAATATGCAGACCTTATATTTGAAAATATAAGCTTTTCTTTCATTGTGCCAAGATCAAGTGTCAAGATAATCTATTTAGTTTTGAGAATATATACATTACACCAGACAATCCAGCTGAATATGCCAAGTTAGCAATAAGTAACAAGTTTATGGGAATAATCTTTTCTTGGTGGCTTTGATTTTAAGAAATGGCAAAAATAGAATGAAATGTTTTGCCTGCATAAGATGAAATGTTTCTTCATAGATTGAGAATAATAAAGTTTTTGAAGACAGCTAGCTAAAGAAAAATTGAGAATGTAGTTATTAATGTTTTGCAATTGATTGGATCAAAGCAGTATGTAGGATCTGATTATCTCTGTAGTTTCTGATACATATGTAGACTAGAGTGAAACGAAATATAATGATTACCAAGCTGTTGAATGAGTGTTCTCATTAACACGTTATGAAAATTCTTTTGTTTTTTTTTCTTTTTTGTTTCTCCAACATCCAGTCCTTTACATACCTCAGGATAGTGATCAGTTTTGAATAAATGTTATTTACTGGCTGATAAACACACAGAATATCTTCTTTCTGATCTCCTCAACTAGATCTGAACCTCTTTTCAAGTTGAAAACATGTAACAGTGAGAATTTCACTCTCACTGTCCCTGATTTTTTCCCCCATAGTCCCAGCACAATACTGTAAACATGGTTAAGTGATACTTAATGTATACTGATTAAGGGAACATATTGCGAAATAATTGACATTACTTGGCCAATCTTGTTTGTTACGTAAAGAAAATAGTGCTTGTCTTTGGGAGGCCGAGGTGAGTTGGATCATGAGGTAAAGAGATCGAGACCATCCTGGCCAACATGGTGAAACCCCGTCTCTACTAAAAATACAAAAAATTAGCCGGACATGGTGGCACATGCCTGTAATCCCAGCTACATGGGTGGCTGAGGCAGGAGAATCGCTTGAACCCAGGAGGCGGAGGTTGCGGTGAGCCAAGATTGCGCCATTGCGCTCCAGCCTGGGCAACAAGAGCAAAACTCTGTCTCAAAAAAAAAAAAAAAAAAAAAAAAAAATGGTGCTTGTTTACACTGTCTTTAACAGCACTCTTAAAGATTTTAGCTAGAGGTTTTGGATAAATTTGACACATTATGAAATTCTCAGTATGTGATAAAGGTATATTAATTTGAATTCATAAAACTAATGCTGATTGATAATTTAGACAGAGTGCCAACATGGTGGAGAAATCATCTGAAAAAGGGGCAAGAGAAACAAAACTGCAATTTACAGAACTCCAAAGGGTGATAGATGTGGGAAAAAGAAGATGAAACAGAATAATCATACTGCATGAATCTTTTAGCACTCACTAGTCAAAAAATAGAGAATAAAATAGATTTAAGGAAATATCTGTTTCAACCTTTTTAAATCACATTTTTTGCTACATATACACTTGACTAGATATATCCAGAATTGCTTGCAACATAACGTTATAATTACATTTTTAAGTGTTTCCTTTATCTGTGTACCTCCAGTAGATTAATCTTCATAATGGTAGATCATGACTTTTAGGCACATCTATGTACCTACTGTACCTAGAAAAGTGCTTGGTACCTATTGTATGAACATGTTTATTCATATTTTTACATTTCTGAAAATGCTTCTCACAACTGATAGGCACATTTCACATAAAGTTTGCCTCCTAAAAAGCTGGATTGTTTGACATCTTAGATTCAAATAAATATAATAGTAGGCACTCAGTAAATTATTATTCAGTAAATAAACTTTTAGCAACTCACCCCATTCTTGATTCTTGATCCAAACACCTGCTATCCTTGTTTTCTGTTCCTGCTTTTAAAGTAAATTAATAAAAAAGTCTCATTTCGAGTAGCAGTAGTATCCAATATAATAGTTCATTATTTACCTGTTTCTTTCTCACTATCCCTAATAAATTATGAGCATTTTTGGACAGAATTCCTATTTCTTTATCTTTCTACCTACAGAGAGCTAAGGGATTGTGAGATGGTAGTAAAGCTTTATTAAGTGTCTTTCAACTATGCTACTCTTCATAACTACTTTCAGATCTTATATGGAATTATCTTTCGCATTTTATTGTCAAATAGCTATAAAAAGGCAGCTATTTCCATGAGAACTCAATATCAGAGGGCAAGTGCTAAGCAGATAACAGTGCTTTCTTGGTTTCTTCCTTTAAAGAAGTTTAAATAATTATGTGGCCATTTTTTAGTGAGATGTGATGAATGTTCTCAAGGAGTTCACAATCTTTGAAGTACTGGCCCCACTTTTCTTTGCTTCCTGAATTGACCTAGATTCAGGGATATATTCTGAAATATTTTAAGTGGAATGTAGTAATGTTTTAACTTACATTAAAATATCTCAGCACAGACACTGTGATAATATGCGTATGTTAGGTCAAGTTACAACCGTGGGCAGCTAGTATTCTGATCGGGAGTCCAAACTCTAGGAGTGGTCAGCTAGCATTAAAGCAGAGAGACTACACTCCAGAAAAGGCTACTACAAACCTATGACTATTAGCCACATCTCAGTCAATACTGATTCTGATGAATGTCAGAAGTGGATTTTCATTGGCAATATCACTGATTTGTTAATCAGTATACTGAAATGCAATGTACGCAGGTTATGAAGGTTTATGTGACATCTCTAGTTTTGCCAGAAGAGGATATAATAATCTAGAGAGTGAATCACATAGTCTTAACTCCTAGAGATATTCTCAAGGCTTAATTCATAACTGATCCTATGTCCAGCTATTTTTGGTGCCTGATATCACTAAAACAATACCAGAATCCTGCTTATAGAATATTGCCACATCATCCTTGAGTAAATCTTTCATGCAAGATGAAGTCAAAGTATCAAAAACAAGAGTGCTGGAACTTCAGCAGGCTAATGAAACAGATTATAGGAAGTGCTTTGCCCATATTTCCCAATAAATGTTTGTTTACTATATATGCCTGTGTACGTAACTGAAAAAGTAGTACACCTCATCTTCGCCTTTCTGAGACACATTGGAGTGTAATTTACCTGTAGTCTGTGACATCATCCAGCTTCTTAATATTACTTCCGAGTGCTGGAATTTTAAAATTTCTTCAAAGCACTGTTTCTTAACCACTGTATTAATACACATAACATAATTGAAAAACAGAAGTTTAAAGAGGCAACAGAGTTGTTTTTAAAGCAAGTATTCACAATAAAAAGTTTTTCGAAAATTTTCACCAGCTTTTTATAACCTTAATAACCATTCTAGATGAAAAATACAATAAATAATAAAGCCACTTGACAGAATAGATAGAAATATAATAGCTATAAAAAGTTGTGAACTTTTGCTCTTATAACTATGTTGCATTATCAGTTTCTAAAACATCAGTTAAAACTAGTTCATACTTCACCAAAGTTTTAATTCCAGAGAAAGTAGCACTTTTTCTATTCAAAGTCCTGCTGAATTTTTCTCTTTACATTTACTAAAATCGTATGGAGCAGATAAGATCTGTTTTATTTAAAAAGTTATGACTTGTGACCTGCCAGTAATCAAATGAATTACAGTGAAGAGTAGGACCCTTTTTTGTCTTCAGTGTAATGCTTATTCTAAGTAGATGGTGTGATCTCTTTCTTTCTTTTTTTTTTTTTTTATTGTACTCTAGATTCTGGGGTACATGTGCAGATCATGCAAGATTGTTTCATAGGTACATTCATGGCAAGGTGGTTTGCTGCCTCCATCCCCCCATCACCTATACCTGACATTTCTCCCCACGTTATCCCTCTCCACCCTCCCTCTCACTACCCCTATCCTAGCCTCCCCACCCGCAACAGACTCCAGTGTGTGATACTCCTCTCTCTGGGTCCACGGGTTGTCATTGTTCAATACCCGCCTATGAGTGAGATCATGTGGTGTTTGATTTTCTGTTCTTGTGTCAGTTTGCCGAGAATGATGGTTTCCAGGTTCATCCATGTCCCTACAAAGGACACAAACTCATCATTTTTTGTGGCTGCATAGTATTCCATGGTGTATGTGTGCCACATTTTCTTTGTCCAGCCTATCATTGATAGGCATTTATGTTGGTTCCAGGCCTTTGCTATTGTAAACGATACCTTGATGAACATGCATGTGCATGTGTCTTTATAATAGAATGATTTATAGTCCTTTGGGTATATATACCCAGTAATGGAATTGCTGGCTCAAATGGAATTTCTATTTCTAAATCCTTGAGGAATCACCACACTGTCTTCCACAATGGTCAAACTACTTTACACTCCCACCAACAGTGTAAAAGTATTCCTATTTCTTCACATCCTCTCTAGCATCTGTTGTCTCCTGAATTTTTAATGATCTGGCATGAGATGGTATCTCAGTGTGGTTTTGATTTGCATTTCTCTAATGACCAGTGATGATGAACAGTTTTTCATATGCTTGTTGGCCTTATGTATGTCTTCTTTTGTAAAGTGTCTGTTCATATCCTTTCCTACTTTTGAATGGGCTTGTTTGTTTTTTTCTTGTAAATCTGTTTTAGTTCTTTGTAGATTCTGGGTATCAGCCCTTTGTCAGATGGGGAGACTGCAAAAATTTTTTCCCATTCTGTTAGTTACCGATTCACTCTAATGATTGTTTCTTTTGCTGTACAGAAGCTCTTAAGTTTAATTATATCCCATTTGTCTATTTTGGCTTTTGTTGCCATTGCTTTTGGTGTTTTAGTCATGAAGTCCTTGCCTATGCCTATGTCCTGAATGGTTTTGCTTAAGTTTTCTTTTAGGGTTTTTATGGTGTTAGATCTTATGATAAGTCCTTAATCCATCTGGAGTTAATTTTAGTGTAAGGTGTCAGGAAGGGGTGCAGTTTCTGCTTTCAGCACACTGCTAGCCAATTTTCCCAACACCGTTTATTAAACAGGGGATCCTTTCCCCATTGCTTGTTTTTGTCAGGTTTGTCAAAGATTAGATGGTTGTAGATGTGTGGTGTTGCTCTGGAGGCCTTTGTTTCATTCCACTGGTCTGTGTCTCTGTTTGGGTACCAGTACCATGCTGTTTTGATTACTTCTGCCTTGTAGTATAGCTTGAAGTCTGGCAGTGTGACGCCACCCACTTTGTTCTTTTTGCTTAGGATTTTCTTGGCTATGCGGGCTTTTTTTGGTTCCATACAAAGTTTAAAGTAGTTTTTTCCAGTTCTGTGAAGAGGGTCAAAGGTAGTTTGTTGGGGATAGTGTTCAATCTATAAATTACTTTGGGCAGTATGGCCATTTTCACATTATTGATTCTTCCTAACCATGAGCATGGAATGTTTTTCCATCTGTTTGTGTCTTCTTTTACTTCCTTGAGCAGTGGTATGTAGTTCTCCTTGAAAAGGTTCTTTTCTTCCACTCAACATGTCCTCACCTGTTGTCATATTGTTATGGGTTCTTTTTGAGATTAATGTAATGCTGGCCTTGATACTTTGTATATGCTTTTATAATTTTACTCAGGATATCTGCCACATCTATTGGGTAATTTTGAGTAAATTATTCTTTTTCATGTAAAATGTTGATACATTATTCATTCATCTCTGCTAGATGATGTAAGTGTCATTGCTACATACTTTATAGCATTAGTCATGTTAAATGAATGCTTAGAGACATTGCTAACAAGTGGAAGAAACATTTCCCTTCAACTATAAAAATTAATATGTTAATTGCTCTGAACACTATTGTTACCAGGTATTTATAGACCTAGCCAAATTCAGTCAACTCAGCATATTTTTCTACTTATCTATGCAATCTTGATAATACAAGGATTATGCAATTTACATTTATTATTTGACATACCACAAAATATCAAGTGAAGAAGTATAAGTACAACTTTGAAAAAGAAAAGTTTAATTTATGAGGACATTCTGTGGTCATAGCTCTCAGTTGTAGGCAAGACAGTTTTTATATAATACTCCCCCAAATCATTATTAATTCTCTCTCTACAAGACTGTTTAAATATTATGAGAAGGGTCACAAAATGTGTTCTGTAAAGAAATACTCATTGCCAGACTCAAAGAAGTTTGTGTCCAGGCCAGTCCTTCTGCTTCTACTCCCCCTACTATAATGTATCACTCCTCTTTTCATTATAATATATCACTATAATATATAATTTCTCTCTTCATTACAAATGTGGCTGGTAGCTTCATGGTCTATAAAACTTGTTCTAAAGATGATCAGTTGGAGGCTAATTTTATCTCTTCCTCAAATTTTATATTTTAATATCTAAATGAATGAAGTACCCATGGTAGAGTTTTTTTCAATAATAAAAGCAGGTTTGGGGGAGCTAGCAGGAATATTTCTCCTCACTCTGAAATGATACAACTCAATGTTATAGGCTGAATTTCTGTGTTGAGGCCCTAATCCTCAGTGTCTCAGAAAGTCACTGTAATTCAGACAGGACTTTTAAAGAAATGTTTAAGGTTAAATGAAGTCATATCGATAGTAAGAGGAGGCAGAGAAATTCTAGGAAGACAGGGGTGAGTCCCTGACAAAACCCCACCTTTGAGTCAAAAAGCCTGAAACCTGTGGCCCAAAGTGAGAACTTCCATCTCTGTGTGTCTGTGCTCTCCTGACTGGTTTTTTCTGAATAATATCTTTTTTCTAACTGAATGTTGCCTTTTCCAAAACTACCTACAGTTTACCCCACACCTTATCCTGTGCCTATAAAGACCCCAGACTCAGCCAGTAGAGAGTAGAAGCAGCTAGACATCAGGGAGAGACAACTTGACTTCAGAGATGGTGGCTGGACATTGGAAAGGGGCAACTTGACTTCAGAGGAGAGAGGCAGAGAGGCAGGTTGACTTCAAGGGAGAACAACCTGCCCTTTCTGTCCCCTTTCCATCTCCCTGTCTGCTAAGAGCTGCTTTTATTGCTCAAAAAATTCTTCGCATTCACCATCCTTCAATTTGTCCATGTGACCTCATTCCTTTTGTACACCAGAGAAGAATTCATGACACTGCAAGTGTCATTTATAGGTATGTGACAAGGAGGGCAAAATATCTTGGCTGGAGATGAGTTTTCTATATCACATTGAAGCCCCACTTCACTTTGTTCTTTTAAGAAACTTGGTAATGATGGCAGAAGTGGCCTATCTGGAGTGGCTGCTGCAAAGATGCTAGCTGCAGCAGAGGAGGTGTGGCCAGGGCAGCATGCTCTGTGCAGCTGGTGAGCCAAGAAAGGTGGGAACCATGCCCCATCCTTCTGAGTTGGTGGAGCAGGAGCCCTGAACTGCCTGGTGCAACTGCAGCTGCCCAGCTATTGCTACAGACCTGGGCATCCCTGCGCTCTCAGGGCCCAGGAAACTCCCTTCCCCCATAGGTTCAGAAGCACCTGCTCCTGCTGTCTGGCCTCTCCTCCCTCTGGGTGCCTCCTCTGATTTTGGTGCAAAGTTGTGCCCAAGCCTGGGTGCTGCTGCAACCTGGCCAGGTGTTTGCACACTTGGGGTGGTACTCACATACCAGCCTCCTGTCACCTCAGCCCCCTCTGGACCAACACGCATGGGAGGGAGGCTGAGATGTGGCTGAAGGTGGCTTGATGCAGGTCTGCAGGTGCCCCTTGGCACAAACAGCCTGGGCACCATGAATGGCAGCAAGAGGCAGACAGGATCCTGGGCAGAAAGGGGTCCCCAGTGAAACCTCACCTTCAAGCCAGGGACAGCCTGAAGCCTGGGGGTTGGACTGCCAGTTCTGCAGACTGGAGTGAGAACTATGGTGCTTTTTCCGCCCACCCGTGACTGCCCATGGACCAATCAGCAAACACTTCTTCCCCTCTGAAGCCCTTAAAAGCTCGACTGAGCCAGACTTAGGCAGACGATGGGACCAGCTGCCTGTAGAAAGGAGCTACCCTGACTGGTCTCCTCTTAGCTGAGGGCTGTGCAGATGTCTGGATGACCTGCCTGTGGATAGGAGCTACCCACTCCAGGTCTCCTGTCCACTGAGAGCTGCATGCTCAATGGGATGACCTGTCTGTGGATAGAAGCTACCCACTTTGGGCCTCCTGAGAGCTGTACTGTTGCTCAATAAAGCACTTCTTCACTTTGCTCACCCTGTAGTTGTCTGCATATCTCATTTTTCCTAGGTGCAGGACAAGAACTTGGGACCCATCTAGTGGCAGGACTGAAAGAGCTGTAACACAAACAGGGCTGAAACACACCCCCGGCTCACCTTGCTGCAGGTGAGGAGGGAAGAGCTGCAGCCCTCCAGGAAGCCCAGACCTGGCAGCTCCCTGAGCCATGGCTGTGACACCCTCTTTGAGGCTCTACAGTTCCTGGTGTCTCCAAGCTTCCAGGTGCCACCGTGTTTCCCCAGAGCCCACAGTGGAAGCCACTTGCAGCATGCCTGGTCCAGCCACAACCATGCACAGAGCTGGCTCCTATGCCAGCATCTGGAACCACCTGCCCCACCACAGCAGTCACTGTGCCTGGCTGTGTACAGTGGCTAGACTGTATGCTTGCACACTCATGCACCCCTCACCTCCGCCTCCTTGGCAGGCATGGAATCCAGGCTGGTAGCACGAGCTGAGCACAACCTGCCAGGCCTAGTGGGCAGAATGAGCCTAGAGGGCCCAAACAAAACTCAGGCAAAGGTGCCACTGGCCACAGAGGTTTCCTGCTGGAAGAGTGACACTCCAGGGACCTCATGACAGTAATAACTTAATTTAAAAGGCTGGGATAGGTATCTGTAACATTAACCCAATTAGTAGCCTTGGATAAGCCCCTAAGAGCAATCTCTAGAGACAAAGTCTTAAGAAAAAAAGAAATAGGAAGAATATGGGAAGTATATAGGGAATAAGAAGTCTGGAAGCACTGCATTAATACCAAACTTATAGTACTTAGAGGACAAAACAAAGGGTTGTGAAAGAGTTCATCTTGTTGGTGAAGGAAGCCTTGTACTTTTTATTCTCTGCATATTTTGAATTGTTCAACTTGCATTGTATTCATGAATTATTTTGTAATTTCTTTCTAAAGATGAGCTTTGTGTTGGGAAATTCAAGTCCTGTGACAAGCCTTAGGATGAGTTAATTTGGGCCAGTGGTGCTCTTCAGATTAGTTTTCATGTAACAAAATTTATTTTCAAATTCAGGAAAAGAGCAACCTACAAAACTCAGGAGTAGAAGAGGGCAAAATGTTCAAGAAATAATAAGTAGATTTACTGTTCTGTTTATACATGTGCTTGCTCATTCACCCACTTAACTCACTCCTTCGATATCCATTGATCTTCCTTGTGTATGTCAGTGCTGATGGTAAAAAATAAATGCAATATGGTCCCTACACTCAAAGACCTTAGAGATGATTAGACAGTGACTAGAGATGCCCTTTGTACGTGATGGCCACTCAAATAGTATTTGTTGAATTAATAAATGAGGAGGGAGGCTAGAGAATACATGGTTAAATAATTGCAATGTGATGTAATAAGCACTATACAAGATGTCTGTATAATGGCCTAAGAGAGGAAGTAACTAATTGCCCTGGGGAGCTCAGAGCATTCACAGAAAAAAGAAACCTACCACATGATTTTACTGTATTTGGCATACCTATATCTCTTTCTCTCTTTCTTCATTGTACCTGTAAATTCCCATATGCAGATCATCACTAGGGTTGAGAGTAGTTATGTAGAGTAGAATGGAACTCTGGGGACCAATTGGCAGAGAACCTTAAAACTTCTAAGTTTTATCTGGTACAAAGGCCATTGGGGATGATAACAAGGCTCTGGGAAGAATTGTGTGACAATAGGTTAGAAGGTGATCCCGGGGAGCAATTGCCTAGGCATGGAATGTTTAAGTCCTGACTACTGGCAGAGACAATGGTAATGGGAGGAAAGCAAAAAAAAAAAAACAAAAAATGGGAAAAATGAAAAACAAGCATTATCAAAGATTTATTCACTTGTTCAACAAGTAATTATGGAACAGTCTCTAATTTCTAGGAGCTATTCTGAAAACTTTGCCTATATGGCTTCCTTTGAACCTCACAAGAACCTTGTGGGACAAAGTATTATCCCAACTTTACAATCAATCTGAGGCTCCAACAAGTTAAAAAAATTTCTCAATATTACATATACAATAAACGATAAATGGAGGTAAACCCAGGACTATTTGGTCTTAAGGCTTACAACCTTTCTGACATGTTAAATTAAAAATAATAGCAAAAGATTGCAATGATTGTAACTCCTTAAAGGTAGGGACTGTGATATATGTCTGTGTATTTCCAGTAGTTCTTAGCACAGTACTCTGTATAATATAATTTTAAATTGTTAAATCATTCAATTATCAAACAAGGCTGCCTGCTATGTGCCAGGCACTTGGGTTAAAAAAAAAATTACCACATAGACAGGATTCCTGCCGTAATGGAACTTATAGTCTGTTGAAAGTGTCAGACATTAAATATTACACAAAATTACACTATACAAATGACATAAGTGCTATCATGTAGTAATAGTATAGGATGCCAAGAGAGTGAGAAATATTTCCAAACTTATATATTTAGAGGCTAAGGAGAGGATATGTCTATTTGAATGAAGATGAACTTCAGATGAGAAAAAGTTTAAGAATATAATAGAGTATATTTTTAGTGTTAGCTAATGGTGGTGGTATTTCACAAAGCTATGATGCATATTTTTGAAAAGTTACTTTCCTCAATATGTAGTATGGTTATATATTTAAGTGATATCTTAAAGAGAAAAGTATAAGTATTTAGCAAATCTCTTCAAAGAATAAGCTCAAAATATGGAAATAGATGTATTCATAAAAGGATTGCTCCTATATTATTTAAATAGTCATCTTAATAGGAACAATTCAATTAAATGATTAATAATATGAGAATAAACTGTGTTGTATCCCTTAAAAATAATAGTTCTGAAGGATAATGTGGCAACATGGAAAATGCTTGCATTATAGTGCTATGTAAAAAAAGATAAAAATATTGTATGCTTATAAAAATATGTTGAAAATATACAGAAGAACAACTGAAAGAAGTATACAAAAAATATATAGCAACTATGGTAGAAAGACTATAAGAGATACCTTTTTCTTTTTTCTTTTTGAATATTCTATAGTGTGGTTTTATTATCTTTGCAATTAAAAATACTTTTTGAAGTAGAAAAAGAATAATCATTAAAAAAACACATTTGGCTTCTATGGATAGATCCTGATTCTCTGATTATATGTTTGTTTTTGTTTTGTTTTGTTTTTTTGAGACGGAGTTTCGCTCTTGTTACCCAGGCTGGAGTGCAATGGCGCGATCTCGGCTCACCGCAACCTCCGCCTCCTGGGTGATTATATGTTTTGTATTAATACCTGACTTGGTACACAGCACTCTGGGAGCTAAGTCAATAAAGATATCTGAAAAAAAATGAATCACAAAGCATAACTGTTTAGTGCACACAGGAAGGTACTATTAATAACTTAAAGCCAAAAGGAGAGCCTCTGAAACCCAGGTACTAAAATTAGTAATAATGTTGAAGGGAGTTCTACCAAATTATGTTTTCCAGAAGACAGCCGCAGGCTCGTCTTGTATAAGGAAGACAGATCACCTCCATTAGACTTGAAATAACAGCAAAGATTTCTGGATGAGGGCATTTAATTATAATGTTTATGTAATCACTCTGTAGCCATTTATATAAACAAGATCACTTAGAACACTTGCTTTTCTGTGGACAGTAAAGGGTAGTAGAGGATGTATTTTATAAAAAGTATATTTTAAGCCAAATAATTCAGCACCACAAGTCAAAATTATTGGCGTTTTATACTGGTGTCTTAAACATGTAGAGAAGTGCAGATACAGCCCTTTTTCTGCTTGATGATTGTTGGACTTTTCAGTCTATGAGCTTGTGATAGTAACAATAATAAACAACCAAAATGAGATATCTAACAATTAATCTCTGTCTACTTATGTCGGGGCCCATTCTAGGTGCCTTTATGTATATTAATTCATTGAATTTTATAATAACCCCATGAGGTCATTATCATCATCTTCACTTTATACATGAGGAAACTAAAACATAGAGTGATTAAATGACTTGTCCAAGATTGCTCAGCTAAATGCTTGGATTTGAAAGAACAGAGGAAATCTGACTGGAGACCTCATGCTATGCTATGCATCTAAAGAATTTTTTTGCATTATTAGTACTCCATCTTATTGCCAGAGTTACTATAAATTATTTTTTATGAGATTAACAAAAAAGCTTTTTCCAAACTCATATTCTGTCTCCTCACAGTGCTATTTCCATTTTTCTTTTCTCTCTTTTTTTTTTTTTCTTTTTCATTTCTCGTCTTTAACTTTTTGTAGTTTTAGATTGGAATAATTTGAAATAAGTTCATCAATATAAAGACAGGAAAATGGGATTTTTCTTATATTTTTCTTGATTGATTAATTTAGAATATTTGTTTTTGATGTTTAAGTACATAAGAAGTAAGTAGTCAGAAGTCTTCTTTGAGCCACCAAGAGTTGGTACAGAAATATCAAATGTCCTTACACAATTAGGCAGCCTCTAAGAACTGTCTGCTGAGATTTTAGATGTCAGAGGTGCAGACTCAAGAAAGAACAATAATTTGCTTGGCTATTCATGATATCTGTGATATTATTCATATATAAAATACAAATAAACCTTTAGCTTATTTTTAAATTTAAATTTATTTATTTTATATATATATAAGTACATTTTTTATATTAAAAACATATTTTCCACTTTGGAATTGATTTATAGGTGAGTAATGTCATAACCCAGAGATAGCCCTGACAGGGAGGCATGTAGGTAACTAACATCCACTTGTAGACCCAACTCTTCAAAAAATGTCTCTCCTATGACATTTGTAAATCAAATATCTAACTTAGCATTTTCAAAAACTCGCTGTTAAAATGTAAATAAACTACCAGGAATGTAGTAACACATGCCATTGTACTCACTAACAGAGTACAACCACTTTGGAAAGCAGAGACCATGGTCTTGCGGGAGTGGTAAAGCAAAATGAATGGAAAAGCCATATCATCAGGTTTCAACAGGGTTATAGGAAACTGGACAGTAGGGCTGAGGGAAATGGGGATGGTGTAGTTTTCATGATAAGAGGGCAGAGCTATAGCGTGTTTTGGAAAAATATCTTAGAGGAGAGAGGTCCTGAAAGGGGAAGCTTGCAGAACCACATGAAGTGTAGATTACTTCATTTGTTCTGGAGTCATCTCCCTCTTCTGGCTCTCTTGATAGAAATGGCACCAAGTTACATATTGAAGCAACATGTAATAGCAAAAAGAGTAGGAGTTGGGCTGGGCATGGTGGCTCCTGCCTGTACTCCCAGCATTTTGGGAGGCCAAGGTGGGCATATCACAAGGTCAGGAGACTGAGACCATCCTGGCTAACATGGTGAAACCCCGTCTCTACTAAAAATACAAAAAGTTAGCTGGGCATGGTGGCATGCACCGGTAATCCCAGCTATTTGGGAGGCTGAGGCAGGAGAATTGCTTGAACCCAGGAGGGGGAGGTTGCTGATCACGCCACTGCATTCCAGCCTGGGATGGGGTGAGACTCTGTCTCAAAAAAAAAAAAAAAAAAAAAAAGAGTAGGAGGTTCAGGTTGGGACAGACCTGGATTCAAGTCTAATCCTGTCAGTGCAGCCTTGGGTAAGTTATCAAGCATTTAGTTCCTCCCATCTATAAAATATAGCAATTAAACTATTAAACTCGAAAACCTAAACGTGCCACATTCCATGCATATAGTAACTGTATGCATACCATATCTATATGCATAGATATACAGTGGCTATAGAAAATATATATGTATATTTTCTATATATATACATTTGTACGTGGAAGTATTCATATATGTACTATAGTGCCATCTTTCCCCTCATTATTTTACTTACGCAAGAAACTTGCCATATTTTCTCTATTTTATATTTTAGTTTCTTAAGTATGTATTTACTTTTAACAAATTTTCAAAATATGCAAGTAACTTTCCACTAAGCTATAGTACTAGGCCTTTTATTTCTGAGATAAACTAACTGAACATCTTGGGGAATTCTAATTGTTAGCTACCTAAAAAAAGTAGGATGTTTGCCACTGAATAAACAGATTCAGACAATATTTTAATAATTTACTACAACAAGAAAGAGACTATTGCTCCTAGTGAATGATATTGCACATTTTGTTTTGTTTTGTTGATAGCACTGCTTGTGCAAAGGTCACCTGTGATATAATTATTTGAATTCACGACAATGCTGGGTTAGGATCTGAGGCAGATCCACTGTGCTTCTTTATGTTCAGATGTTTTAAATCAGAATTATAGGACTATATCTATGTGCCTAGGCAAACATCTAAAATAGTTATTCCACTCTCTGCTAACAGTTTAAACACGTCTTATAATTCTAACAGACTTTAGAGAGCATATGGCAGTTTCAACAAGTCACACATATTTCACTTGCACCTAAGCTAGGGAACCCTGACCAATGAGTTGAACATCATCTATCAGGATGGTCCTGAGAGATGACAGATCCTCAGCCAGCTAGCCCTCCAGGCCATTTCTGCTTCCTCAGTTCTACATGCATAGTTGGAATTCCCAGTAGGGAGGCAAAGGCAGGTAGCATTTTTGGCCCTCCCCTTATTGTGCTCAGTTCAGTTTATTCCTGGAAGCATCTCCAAGGATCTTAAAATTCTAAGAAAATGGAAAATATCTCTTTCTCACAAGGTTGGAAGACCTCAACCTGAGCCTTGAGATTTATTTTTACATTTGTTTTCAAATTCTCACAATTTGTACAGAAAAAAAAATAAAAGCAGAGTATCCTTCCTGGTTTTTTATTTATTTCTTACCATAGAGTTATATAGCAAGAATATTTATAAGAAGGAAGTAGTTAATACCTATTTGTTATCTAAGTATAATTTGGGACACTATATAAATCTTTCAGTTTATGGGTTAATTCTGTACCCTGTCATCTCCTAAGCTATCTGGTCTTTCTTGGAATAATAAATATATATACCTCTTGGAACCAAGATCTATAGTTTCACAATATTCATAGCCATCTGGTTCTGCTACAGGGTAAATTTAGACTGGAAATAAGACAATATTAAATAAGAGAACCTTCCTTTGTTTAACCTACCTCCCAAAGGCTCCATTTGTTAAGAATACAGACCAGAAATCACATGCCCTTACTGGATTCTTTCCATGTGAAAATCCTATTCTGAACTTTAGTGTCTTCATTTTTTAAACAGAACAAAAATCTGTCTCCTATCACTCATAAGAGTGATTTGCAGATTTAATGAAATTATATCAAAGTAGTTCATAATTCATAAAACACAAAGTCATATGATTGTTACTTTGTACTGAACATCAATGAACTCTAGGAATAGTACTAGGAGCTTTATATACTATTACATATAGAATGGTATCTCTTTTAATTTCAACAAATCCTGCCCAGCTGTTACACTTAATGAATAAATTATACTAATTTATAGTATAATTATATTAATTAGTTATATAATTAATTCATAGAAGCTCAGGAGTTAGGTGATTTGCTAAGATCAATAGCTAGAAATGGACAGAATCAGCATTCAACTCAATATTACCTCCAAATTGAAGTAACCCAAGGATTACTGAATATTACCAATTATAGAAGTAATACTTTTCCTTTCTACTCAGAGCTAACACAATAGCATTATCTAATGTCATGAAATGGTAGGTGGAATTCAAAATGGTAAGTAAGATTAAGAAAGGAGGGAAATCACTGAATAACCTACCCTTCCAGCAAAGTTGACAAAGAAAATTCTTTGGTAAGATCTAATCTTCATCTAATTCTGCCACATATTTTTGTTGTTTTGTTTTTTAAGATGAGTCTCACTCTATCGCCCAGGCTAGAGTGCAGTGGTGCAATCTTGGCTTACTGCAACCTCTGCTTCCCAGGTTCAAGTGATTCTCCTGCCTCAGCCTCCTGAGTAGCTGGGGTTACAGGCATGCGCCACCATGCCTGGCTAATTTTTGTATTTTTAGTAGAGATGGGGTTTCACCATATTGCCTAGGCTGGTCTACACATGTGTTTAATTAAAACCCCTGTATGCTCAGTATCCTGAGATGAGTGGTTGCTGATTGGCTCTTGCTACAGCCATTGGCTTTAGCCACTGTTCTGGCCTGGACATCACCCTGTGCATGTCAAAGATGGGATTCTGGCCTAGCTTCTTTCAGAGACTTTCTACCACATAATGGCCAAAGGTGATGTTGGGAAAAATACCTATACATTTCATCCAGGTGCAAATAATCAGCCCCAACATCTGGAGTAATTTGGTACCTAAATTGACCAGGTTGCTGTTGAGGATGAATAGGCCAATCTTACAGCTAAACACCGTGACACTGGTTCCCAGGAGCCAAGTTACCTGAAGAGTTCTCTGGTGGGATGAAAGCATCGCCCCAATCCATCATTTTTTATTTATTTTAAAAATGTGTTAATACTTTTTAAATCTTTCAGCAGTGACTAATTTTATTTTAAATAAAGATTGTTTTTCCCCAGGGTAAATCAGAGTAAACGCATAAGATGGAGCTTTAAAAATTTTAGTTTAGAATCAGTTATGTCTTCAGTTTACGAATCCACTATTCAAATGAGTAGAACTTACAATTTGCTCTGGTTTTGTTACTTGGGTGGGTAAGATAACTTAGAAGAGCTGACAGTGATTTTGCTAAAATATAAAAATGGGATAGCTTTGAATCTCTATTGATATAACACTTGGCAATAATATAAAGGAGATCAAAGGACTAATGTGTTTGTTCTCAACCTATCTTCAAATAAAATTGTTTTATGGATGTTATAAAAGTATGCATATGTACACTTTATGTACACACACATGCATTTAACATATATATCCACTATAATGCTAGTTCTCTCTTATTATGATACTCCTGCAGGAAATTTGCCATATTTTCCCTATTTTGCATTTTAGATTCCTTTTTATCATTAATAAATGTACTTATACTAGAATTTCAGAGCATGAAAATGTTTTCCCATCAAACTCCTACGGTATTGGGCTTTTTTTCTGAGATAAGATAACAGAGAAATCAGTTTGGGAGAATCTTTCCATTAAGGGAACATACTACTCCTTACTAGTGAACTGCCTTACAGACTGAGATTGGCAGGTTCAGTTATGTATGAACAGAACAGTAGCAAGACATTTGCAGACCTATGATTCTTGCTTTTTTATCTAATGCTTTTTACCTAACACTACCACTACTGTAAAACTGAAGCAAGAGATTCAGAACAATACATTGCAGACCCAGTTGACACTTTGAGGGAGGCTATCATGAGTATAATCTCTAAACTCCATTTGGAGCAAGATCCAAGATCAATGTGGATACATTAGGTTCTACATTTTAAAATAAGCACTCATCTCATTTCAGACTGTGGACATGCTACTGAGCTTTACATTCTTAGCTTTAGTCTAGTACTTGGGTATCTTCATTAAGTATCAAAGGTTCTTTTCTTTTTTTTTTTAAATTTATTTTATTGCATTTTAGGTTTGGGGGTACATGTGAAGAACATGCAAGATTGTTGCATAGGTACACACGTGGCAGCCCTAATAGAAATAACCTTTGAGATAGCATGGGGAGAAATGTCAAAGGTTATTTCTATTAGGACTTGCTTCTGAGTCCCAAACTGGGAATCAGGATCAGATCGTGGAGGAACATGTAACTCTTATATGGATGATGGCATGTATTAGGCATCTGTGATGGTTCTAGAACTTCAGGACTCATTTGATCTTCCTCCTACTTCCTTTTGGGAAATCCAAGGTATAGAATCTGTCTACCACAGTTCTTTACTACTGTAGAGAGTTTGGTCCACTGACTCTTTTCAAAAGATCTCTCAGTGGTTCAAGTAATTTCCTTTAATGCCATTCATTGAGAGTTGCAGCTACAGTTGCTCTAGATGTGTGTAGGTCTGAGCTTTTCTCCCCCTACTCCTTGAGCCCCTGGTAACCACCATTCTACTCTCTATTTCCATGAGTTCAATCTTTTCAGATTCCCCATATAAATAAGATCACAAGATACTTGTCTTTCTGTTCCTGGTTTATTCCACTTAACATAATGTCCTTGAAATTCATCCAAATTGTCAAAATGAGAGAATTGTGTTCTTTTTTAAGTCCAAAAAGTATTCCATGATGCATATATGCCATTTATCTCTTTCTTTCTTCCTTCTTTTCCCTCCCTTCCTCCCTTCCTCCCTTCTTTCTTTCCTTCCTTCTTTTTCTTTCTTTCTTTTAGAGATAGGTTCTCACTCTGTCATCGAGTGCAGTGGCACAACAGTGACGCAATTATAACTAACTGCAGCCTGGAACTCCTGGGCTCAAGCAGTCTTTCTGCCTCAGCCTCTTGAGTAGCTGGGACAACAAGCACATGCCACCTCACCTGCCTAATTTTTAAAATTTGTTATAGTGACAGCATTCTTGCCATGTTGCCCAGGTTGTTCTCAAAGGTCGGACCTCAAGCATTTCTCCTGCTTTGGCCTCCCAAAATGCTGGGATTACAGACATGTACCACCACACCCAGCTCCAGTGCCATGTTTGATTTATCCATTCGTCTATTGATGGGCACTTAGGTTGATTCCACATCTTGGCTACTGTGAATGATGCTACAGTGAACATGAGAATGTAGACATCTCTTCCATTTACTGATTTAATTACCTTTGGGTATATACCCAGTAGTGAAATTGATGGATCATATAGTTGGTCTATTTTAATTTTTTGAAGAAACTTCATACTGTTTTCCTTATGGCTATAATAATTTATATTCCCATCAACGATGTGAAGAGTTTTCCTTTCTCTACCTCCTCTCCAACACTTGTCTTTCATCTTTAAAAAAAATTTAATTTTTAAATTTGTGTGTTCTTAGTATGTATACCTATGGGGTACATGAGATTATTTTGATACAGGCATATGATGTGTAATGATCAAATCAGAGTAAATGAGGTATTCATTACCTCGAGAGTTTATCCCTACAATCAATTTTGCTCTTTTAATTATTTCAAAATGTGCAATCAATTATTGTTGATTGTAGTCAACCTCCTGTGCTATCAAATATTAGATCTTATTCATTCTATCTAACTGTATTTTTTGTACCCATTAGCCATTGCTACTCCCCTACCCACCCCTCATTACCCTTCTCAGCCTCTGATAACCATCATTATATTCTCAATAATTGACCATGAGGTCAATTATTTTGATTTTTATCTCCCACAAATAAGTGAAAACATGCAATGTTTGTCTTTCAGTGCCTGGCTTATTTCACTTAATATAATGACCTTCATTTCTATTCATGTTGTTGCAAATGACAGCACCTCATTCTTTTTATGGCTAAATAGTATTTTATCATTGTATATGTACCATATTTTCCTTATTCATTCATCTGTTGGTAAATACTTAGGTTGCTTCAAAATCTTGCCTATTGTGAGTAGTTTTCATCTTTATGATAATAACCATTCTTACAGGTCTTAGGTGATATTTCTGTGGTTTTAATTTGCATTTCTCTGAATGATTGGTGATTTGATAATTTTTTTCATATACCATTAGCTATTTGTATGTCTTCTTTTGAGAATGTCTATTCAGATACTTTGTTCATTTTTTAACCTTGTGTTTTCTTTTTTTTACAGTTGTGTTGAGTTCCTTGTATATTTTGAACACTAACCTCTTATCAGATTTATGGTTTGTAAATATTTTATTTCATTTCCTAGGTTTATATTTACTCTGGTAATTATTTTTGTGGCTGTGTAGCTTTTTAGTTGGATGTAATCTCACTTGTCTATTTTCGCTTTCATTGTCTGTGATTTTGGGTTAAATAAAAAATATTATGCAGATAAATGGGTAATGTTTTCTTCTAGTAGTTTAAGGTATTTAATCCATTTTTACTATGGTGTGAGATAAGGGTCTAATTTCATTCTTCCACATGTATATATCCAGTTGTCCCAACACCGTTTGTTGAAGATACTGTCCTTTCCCCATTGTGTACTGTCAGCATCTTTGTTGAAAATAATTTGACCTTAAATACATAGGGTTATTTCTGGGTTGTCCATTCTGTTCCACTGGTCTCTGTGTCTATTTTTATGCTAGTACCTTGCTGCCTTGTTTACTATAGCTTTGTAGTATATTTCATAGTTCGATATTGTGATGCCTCCAGTTTTGTTCTTGTTGCTCAAGGTTTCTTTGACTATTTAGAGTTTTTTGTGGTAATACAAAGTTTAGGATTGCTTTATTCTATTTTTGTAAAAAATGTCATTGGGATTTTGACAGGGATTATATTGAATCTGTTGATAGCTTTTGTTAGTATGGACATTTTAAATATCAGTTCTTCCAATCCATAAACAGAATACTTCTTTTATTTGTGTCCTCTATAATTATTTCATCAATGTTTTGTAGTTTTCAGTGTACAGGTCTTTCACATCCTTTGGATTAAATTTATTCCTAAGTATTTAAAAAAATTTTTTTTGGTAACTATTGCAAATAGGATTGTTTTCTTGATTTTCTTTTTCAGATATTTTGTTGTTCAGGTATTAAAATGCTACTGATTTTCATGTATTAATTTTATATTATTCAACTTTAGTGACTTTATTAGTTTTAAAATTTTTTTGTTGGAGTCTTTAGGGTTTTCTACACATAGGATTATGTCATCTGCAAATAGGGATAATTTTCTTTCTTTCTTTCTTTCCAGTTTGGATGCCTTTTATTTATTTCTTTTACCTAATGGCTATAACTAGAACTTCCAGTACAATGTTGACTAAAAGTGGCAAGAGTAGGCATTCTTGTCTTATTCCTGATCTTAGAGGAAAACCTTTAAACTTTTCACCATTGAGTATGATGTTAGCTGTCAGTTTACAACATGTGTCTTTATTGCGTTGGGGTACATTTCCTTATATGTTTAATGTTTGAGAGTTACTATCATGAAAGAATGTTGAATTTTGTCAAATGCTTTTTCTATGTCTGTAGAGATGATCGTATGTTTTTTGTTCTTTATTCTGTTAATGTAGAGTATCACATTTATAGATTTGTAAATGTTGAATCATCCTTACATTCCTGGGATAAATCTCACTTGATCATGATGGATTATTATTTTACTGTGTTGTTGCATTTGATTTGCTGGTATTTTTTTAAGATTTTTGCATTTTTATGTTCATCGAGAATATTGGCCTATAATTTTTTCTTGTAGTATTCTTGTCTGGCTTTGGTATCATTGTAATGCTTTCCTCATAAAATGAGTTTGGATGTACTTTCTCTTCTTCAATTTTTGGAAGAGTTTCAAAATAACTGATATTAGTTCTTCATTAAATGGTTAATGATTTCAGCACTGAAGCCATCAGGTCATGGGCTTTTCTTTTTGGGAGAGGCTTTTGGTAATTGATTCAATCTCCTTACTTATTGTTGGTCTGTTCATATCTACTATTTCTTCCTGATTCAACCTTAGTAGGTTATATGTATCTAGGAATTTATTTTTTTCTAGGTTATTCAATATGTTGGATTATAATTGTTTATAGTGGTATTTTATAATCATTTGCATTTCTGTAGTGTGTTTTAATGTTCCTCTTTCATTTCTGATTTTATTTATTTAAATTTTCTCTCCTTTATTCTTGGTCTAGCTCAAGATTTGTCGATTTTGTTATTATTTCACAACACCACTTTTTAGCTGAGCTGTTCATTGTTAGATAGAATAGAATACAATGTTCTAGAAATTTCAACAATAGACCGTTGAGCTGTTCTATTGTTTTTCTACTTTGTATTTCATTTATTTCTGCTCTGATTATTACTTTCCTCCTTTTAGTAACTTTATGCCAACTTTGTTCTGATTTTGTATTTCTTGAGATCCAGTGTTATAGGTTGTTTGAGATCTTTCTCCCTTTTTGATGTAAGTGTTTACTGCCATTTACTTTCTTCTTAGAACTCTTTTTGCTGCAGTCCACAAAAAGTATTTGTTTTTGGCATGTTGTGTTTCCATTTTCATTTGTGTCAATACATTTTAAAATTTCTCTTTTAATTTCTTCACTGACTCATTGGTTGTTAAGGAGTATGTTGTTTAATTTCCATATATTTCTGCGTTTTCCAAAATTCTTCCTGTTATTGATTTCTAGTCTCACACTATTGTGTTAAAAAAAGATACTCAGTATGATTTAAAGTATCATTTCAGTTAATGATCTGGACTTTAAATTACAGCAGCATAATCAATGTTAATCACAAACCAAATGCTATTTCATATCATTATTTTAATATTCAATATATTTACCTGGGCCCCCAACACTCAGTCTGTACAGTCTGGGCCCTGCCTGTCTCAGATCAATACCCCGTCTCTTCCTCCACCCCTTCTGTTCAACCTAACTGACACTGTTTGCTCTCTTAGTTCCCCACTCCCACAGCCCTGCCCACACAATGTCTTACTTAATTCTGTTCCACTTTTAGATCTCAGTTTTCCTTGAACACCCAGACTCAAGGTGTGGATTCCTGTTTGTTTATCTTTTTAGCAGCCCAGACTTCTTTATAGTACATTTTACAGATGTATTCAAATAATTGTGTAATTGGCTATTTAATATTTCTCTCCTGCATTTAAAGGAAGCCCTGAGATTATATCTAGATCCTCCAACACTACACTTAGCATGGTGTCTTGCATGACAATTATTAATTTTTTATTGAGTTATTTAAGCACTGTGCATAATACTTAGATGCCTAAGCTTTCAATAGACCCTTTTACTGTGTTACCAAACATATGGAATAAAACTTACTGTGATCTAGGTTCCCCTGAAAGTGTAGCCTATGGTGGAGGCTTAGGTGAAGGTTACCCTGTCTTAAGAAGGCGAAGTGAAGAACAAGGAGTTGTTCTCCATACCCCACCCAAATTCATATGTCGAAGCCCTGCTGATTAAAGAAAAAAAAAAATAAGCTTTTAAAAAATCAGGCCAGGTCGAGGCGGTTGGACCACGAGGTCAAGAGATTGAGACCATCCTTGTCAACATGGTGAAACCCCGTCTCTACTAAAAATACAAAAAATTAGCTGGACATGATGGCGCATGCCTGTAATCCAAGCTACTCAGGAGGCTGAGGCAGGAGAATTGCCTGAACCCAGG
>NW_022436958.1:25457242-25459807 GCF_009761245.1 Sapajus apella
AGTGGCTCATGCCTGTAATCCCAGGACTTTGGGAGGCTGAGGCAGGCAGATTGCTTGAGGCCAGGAGTTGGAGACAAGCTGGCAACATGGTGAAACTTCATCTCTACTAAAATACAAAAATTATCCAAGCCTGGTGTCAGTCATCTGCGGTCTCAGCTACTTGGGAGGCTAAGGCACAAGAATTGCTTGAACCTGGGAGGCGGAGGTTACAGTGAACTGAGATCACACTACTGCATTCCAGTCTGGGCAACAGAGAGAGACACTGTCTTTCCAAAATTAATTAATTAATCAAAGAAAGAAAAGTTACCTTTATTTGGAAGTCTGAGGACTATGGACCAAGGCCTATTGCCTGGGATCAGTTCTTTCAGACTGCTCCAATGCAACAATTGAGTTCATAGTTTATATACAAATGATGAAGATTCATTATGTGCAAAATCACATCAGTGTGTGTATATAAGAGTAGATAATTATAGATTATTATTATCAATAATAATCTATATCAATATAAATAATAATCTATAACCTGTAACATGTTAAGTTGCTTTCTGCTGTTGAAAATAATCCAAACATCTGAACATATAATTCTAATTGAGGAGAGCATAATATGTACAAGAGAAATATCCAGCTGGTTTCCCATGATTGCAAACCTTTCAGGGTTTTAGAAGAGAAAAAAAGGACATAAAGCAAATATAAGACATATTTTGAGATAATTTGTACACTCTGAAATGAGAATGCAAGCTTAGGGCTGCCACAAAAAGAACTATTTTTTTTCAAGTACATTTTATTGTTATCAAAATAGTCCATATACATCCTGGGAAAAAAAACAGAAACAGTACAGGAATATCATAATTTCAAAGTACCAGTTCACTCAAAGACAAAATTTTAAACAAAGTTTTCAAAATTATTTTTGGTGATCTACCTAAATCTCTAAATAACATGCCTGTATTTTTATTTATTGTTTTACCAATGTTAAATGTGACTAATTTACTTTCTGCTCTTATAAATATGGATTTAGCTAATTTTCTACACCCATCCCCAACCTTCCTCCTCACTCTACCTCCCTTTCCAATATGACATCACTTCTTAAGTTCCATTATCCCTGTAACCTCTGTAGCTATAAATAGCCACAAATAACACATGTAAATTTCCATTTCTGATTGTATCAGCCATAGGTAACTCTCTTTACATTCTACCTCGTAAGAGGAGATGAATAATTCTCACCTTTCCTCCAAACTCTCTGTTTCTCCTTCTACCTCCACACCCCTGACTCTATTGTAACAGCTATTAACATATATTATTTTATAAGCAGGGTAAGTGTTAAGTAATTTGCCTAAAGGTTGATTCTAAAAAATAAAAAATAAAATGTAAACACTTTTATGTAATTATAATTATGTAAATATTATTTACTGTAGAACCAAGTAATGTGCAATGCTTCCTTCTCCATGGCTCCAGTGTCATGACTTCTACAGCACTTTCAAAATAATGTTATGAGTATATACTTCCAGAATGGTGGTATAAGAAGCTCTGCAGACCTTCTCCCCAGTGAAACAACTGTACTGGTAAAAGTTATTTTAAAAGGCAATCATGAAAAGTCTCTGGAAATTTTCTTAAGTGTATACAGCAAATGAAGAAACATTTATTCCAAAAAATGTACTAAATCTTGATAAGAACAATGAGTCTGAGGTACTTGAGTCACAACCTACTTCCCTTCCTCTCCTCCCAGCTCAGCATGACAGAAGCTTAACTCTGGGCAAGTACGGCCAAGAACACAGGGCTTCCCTCCCTCAGCTTCTAGTTGAGGCCAACTGCATGTACGTTCCCAAGAGGAGAAGGCTGGCAGCATTTCTTGTCTCCTTTCACCCTTCCCCTCCAGAAGCTAGATGACTGCAAGAGACTGGGGTTCCCGTCTCTCACGCAGCTACTACCCGTAAGGTGGAGGTTCAGCCTCAGTCCTGGAACACTGAGAATAGTATGGGTTCCCAATTATTAATGAGACCCTGATTATTGCCCACACTCAGCTTCTTGCTCCTAAAGCAGAGGAGTCACTTAGAGAGAAACACAATGCTGTCCTCATCCTTAGCTCTGAAGCCATGCTGCAGAGATTTTCCCCAGTGGGAGCACTGAAGCTCTTTGCAAAGGAACTGACTTCATTTGAAGCAGAGCAAAGGGAAGTTCAAGATGAGGATATTATCAAAAATAATTTAAGTTCTGGTGGAAAGCAATTAAGAGGAGGTTGGTAGCTTCATGCAAGAGACACACTAAACCAGACCAGCTAGTGTATAAGAGAGAATCAGGAAGGCCGGGCGCGGTGGCTCAAGCCTGTAATCCCAGCACTGTTGGAGGCCGAGGCGGGTGGATCACGAGGTCAAGAGATCGAGACCATCCTGGTCAACATGGTGAAACCCCGTCTCTACTAAAAATACAAAAAATTAGCTGGGCATGGTGGCGCGTGCCTGTAATCCCAGCGACTCAGGAGGCTGGGGCAGGAGAATTGCCTGAACCCGGGAGGCGGAGGTTGCAGTGAGCCGAGATCGCGCCATTGCACTCCAGCCTGGGTAACAAGTG
>NW_022436958.1:25459907-25563646 GCF_009761245.1 Sapajus apella
CTCTACTAAAAATACAAAAAATTAGCTGGGCATGGTGGCGCGTGCCTGTAATCCCAGCGACTCAGGAGGCTGGGGCAGGAGAATTGCCTGAACCCGGGAGGCGGAGGTTGCAGTGAGCCGAGATCGCGCCATTGCACTCCAGCCTGGGTAACAAGAGCGAAACTCCTTCTCAAAAAAAAAAAGAGAGAATCAGGAAGAGAGATAGCTAAGAAGAGTCCTCTTGGGCCAGAACAAACCTCAAGCACTGACCACACCAGGCAGGGCACCATGGCCTACACCTGTAATCCCAGCACTTTGGGAGGCTGAGGTGGGAGGATTACTTGAGCACAGGAGTTTGAGATTAGGCTGGGCAACGTAACAAGACCCTGTCTCTATGTTAAAAACAAAAAACAAAAGACTCACAGCAAAAAGGCTGGAATTGAATTGGAGCAGACCCCCAGAGCAACTTATGTCTCAGGATATTGTAAAAAACAACAGAACAATCTAGAACAGAGTAGTTAGATATATGTGATACGCCTTAGAATAACCACTAAGAAAATAACTCAAAAAATATTTAGTGAAGGAAAGAAAACAACAGTGTTCTTAACATCACAATGAAATGAGTTTTCCTTTTCAACATTTCATCAGAGGCTCAAAATCATTCCACATTTAAAATTTTTTTCTCTTTGTAATGTTTACTGAAAAAGTATCAAAATCTATAAATTTAGACAGGAGGGCTTTATTTCTAAAAGGGGGTATCACAACCTGCAAGTGGGAAATGGAGCCTCTGGTTAAAACTGAAAAGCAGGTGCTTTGAAGGAGGAAAAATGAGACAGGATTTCCTACTGAATAGGTTGGCTTAGCATACATATTCAACAGGCTATAGGAGGATCTATGAATATTCATGAAGGGGCACACGTGTTATAAGCTAATATGTTTGTTATATATGTCCCATGTTCACTGTGGGATGGAAACAACATTTAAATATACTAAAATTAGGTTCTACATGTCAAAAGTTGAAAAAGAGGGCTTGAAGGCACTCAGCATGAAGCCTTCGTAAACTGGCCTGTTCAATGGTCTCTTACCAGGAGGGAATGCTAGCCAGCTGCTGTGTCAAACTACAGAAAGCAAGGGGCAGCGTAACGTTGTTGGTTGAAATCAGCCATGGAGCAAGTCTTTCAAAAGAACTGTTTTCTGTTTAACCCTTAGGAATGAAAGCTTACTGGTGGTTAGCACAGTAGCGGGTGTAACAAGGTGTGGCTGATCTACTGTTCGGACACGAACAGTAGCTCAGGTTTTAAGGTTTCTCTGGGGTCTCCAACTGAGTCCCCCTGGAGAATCCTCCAATTTCCCTAGTTAGAGCAAGAACCATATCTATCTGTACTGCCCAACTCATTTTTTTTTTTTTTTAGAATAATAGACAACAACTCTTTAAAGAATGAATAAGTGGTGGTGAAGTAAAACAAAGTTCCTGATGTAGAAGACAGAAGAGGGACTGTTGCTTAGGCAGAGAAGTTTACCAAGTTGAAACTATAAGATATTTTCCTATAGTAATAATCTTAGAAATGGCAATTCAGTTCGATAGTTCAATTAATATCACTAAAAGAGCCATCCAATGAACCTTCAAGTTATGTGGCATACGTGGGTTAATCTGGGAGACCTGCCAATGTTTATGAAATGCCTCTATGCAAAAATGCTTTCTGAAGGGCAAATAGCAAGTTTATGAATGAGTTTTTGGAAAACAAACTGTAACTTGAGATTAACTTCTAAGGCCATTAATTTGTAGGTATCGTTGTCTGTATCTTCTTCTCATTGATATATCCTTGGGTACCTAGAGTTCTGCCTTCAACTGGCTTTAATTTTGAATTATATGCCAGTTATAAATGATCTTCAGAATATGAATTAAATACCCCCTTTAATTCTAACTGATATGATTTTACAATATTAACTAAAATAGTAATGATGGATTTGGATATTTATCAATTTACTATTTGACTTGTAATTTAGGGCCAAATGGGTGTCATAAGGACCTCTCATTCCAGGAAACAATGTAGAGTAGTCTAGTATCCTAGCAGTCTATCTATCTTGATTTTTGAAAATAGTCTATTATAGAGTAATTTAGGATAACCTAACTACTTGTCTGTCAAATAGAGGAATGTTGTGACCGGAGAAAATAGAAAATACATTAATCCTCGGTACAGTCACAAAATACTACTTATTTCACAAAAGACACTATTTTACCTTTTCAGGTGTAACTGTGTGGAACCACATAATCCCAGCAATGATACGTTGAAGGAATGGAGGGAATCCAATATTTCTGCCTCTGACATAATTTGGGAGAACCTAACTGTGTCCGTAAGTAAAATACTGAAAAATAAGTCATATCTAAGAGCTTTTGTTGACATTTTGACTCAATTATTGCCATTAAGGTAAAATTTTTTGAATGCATAATATTATAAAACTGATAGTTGTGTTTTAATTTTAATTTCATCATTTCAGATACTCATCAGTAAACAGGTCTTTCATTATTAAGGTTGTTCTAATATAAGACCAGAATTGCTCAAAAAGCTCACTTATACAGAATTATGTGACTGAGATGGACTGAAAGCCCATTAAATATGAGTGGTGTTGACCTAAATGAAACCATATGGTGAACTAAGTCTGCCTTCTGTGTAAAGAACTCAGAATGCTCTTATTTTACTCTGTAATGCTGCTCCAGCTGTTCTGGATCTGCTGGGGGAAAGGGGATGTTTCTAATATTCTAGTGTCAATACTAAAATCTTTGGAAGGAACAAATATCACTTTTCTTCACAAAATTCAGGCACCTCCTTCAACAAGATCTTCTTTTTTCTGTTTTATTCTTATCTCCCACTGAAGAAAGGGTATGGCAACATATTTTTCACCTATAACAGTTAAATCCTGTACCATTGTGTTATTTTCTTTGGCTTTTCTCTGCTTATGATTTCTTTTTTCTTATAGCTACATTTCTCAATTTTTCTGAATCTATAATTATGACTGTGCCTCTTTTCCTATCTATATTTTCATTCTTTTCTTCTGGTTCAATAACATCTTGTAATCTGAAATGTGTTCTGCTTTTAGTAAATATTAAAATCTGAGTAGCACTACTTTCTTTTCTGTTCTTCCCAGTTATAAACATTACAGTTTCAAAGCTTTTGCCACCTTACCTACTCATATAAGCTCAAATTTTATTATGACGATCAGCACAAAACTATATGAGTTCTAGTTCATTTGAGCAAACACATGCTATTTTAGTAAATGGTCCAGTTAATGGAATATAGAAATCTTTCTTGTTGTACAGATATTATAAAACTGTAAACGTGATTCTTGTAAAGAGCACATGATCTATTGCCCATTTTCTGTTTTCTCTATTGAACATGTTCTTTCAAAATTGAAATCAAATTCCTTACTCTTTGTTTAAAATTCTATCTTGACCTATATTTCACTGCCTCTATTCTTACCCAAGTTGTGTTCTGTAGAATAAGCCTTCATTTACTCTTGTTGTTTTCTTTTGTTATTGTTTATTCTGTTCCATCTATTTTCCTCTAGAAAAATAACATTGCCAGGCCGCTTCCACTGAAAGAGCTATTTAAATTGAACAATAAAAGAATTGATTAGCTGATTAAGAAAACACACTATAGTTATTTAGAATTTAGACATGGGGTCATGATTAATCAATTCAGTAGTGGGTCTTCTGTCTACATTTTTTTTTTTTTTGGTAAACTATATTGTGTTTACAGAGCCTTGATGTCCTGTTCAACATGAAAACCCAAGTGATCCCATCTCTAAGTTATACAACATGATAACTTACTCTATATGTGTTTCATATTATGTGAATAATTTAATACTAAATAATAATATTCATTCTTTGTACTAGCGAATCCTGAATTTTGAGAGTTCTAAGAAGCAGACATACAGCACAGTTATCAGGATAGCTGTGAGTTAGAGTTTTAAGGTCAAGCAGAATAGTGAAAAATGTTTTGTAATCAAAGCAAATACAGCATTGTGGGGTTGTTGGATTTTTTTTTTTTTTGACTTTTTAAAAAGTTTTGTACTAGGTGTTAACATTTGGGCAAATTTTTCATATTGTTTTTTATTAGTTAAAAGCAATTTTTGCAGTGGATAATTGCTAATCTTGACCAGAAACGGCCTTTACCACCAGAGGGAATACTATATAATGAAAACAATCTTGTAATTTTTAAGTCAAAAAAAAGACCATTAAAATTTTTGTCTAATTGTTATGCTGAATTTTTTCCTCAATATACTCATACTGTCATCAAGAGTATTTTATAAATAAAGCACTGAACTAGTGGCTATTATAACTAAAATGTTAAAATAGTGATATAACATTTAATTTACATATTATTTATTTGGCAGGTCCTGTAATGTTTCATTGAGTTGTTACATATCTCATGAATTATAATTTATACCTTGCCAACTCAGCAAGGGCAAAGAACTTTAGCTTTCTTTGATTCTCCCAAACTGCTATATGCATAGTAAGTGTTAAACATTTGATAAATACTTATGCCTGTTTTGAAACACAGTTTAATCATACTATTTAATGCAAATATTTATGGCAAGCTAGAGTACTTAAGTTTCTATTTATATATATGTGTGTGTGTATATACATATATTTATCAGTATCCCCAAAATCAGCCTTTATAAGAAATCCTTAGGCAAAATTTAAAATATTCACAAGCAGTTTACCAGCATTTGGTATTTCAGTGCCTGAATTACATATTTAGCTTGTACATATGTAAGGGGCAGGGCACTAATGCCAACTTTAATTTCTTATTTTATCAAACTTAATTTTTGACAACTTATAGAATTGCTGAAACTTAGAATGTGTTTGAAGAGCAATTAGTAGAAATCAGTTTGTCAACAAGCATTTTTTGAGTACCCATTGTAACTGAAACCATATGTTAGACTCAAAAGAAGAGAGCAGGATTTGGATTTGGTTTTCACTTCTAAATTTCAGTACTTATTTTGTGTGTATGTGTGCATGTATGTATGTATGCATGTGTGTGTGTGTACCTCTGTGTGTGTCTTCGGGACACAATTAGTATGAACCTGAAAATAAATGTTGAATTTAGCAGGTCACAATTTTTCTTTTTTAAAATTAGCATTTTGTTTCTTCCCAAAGAGAGAGTAAATAACATTTTCAAATATGCTTTGAATTAATGTAACTAGGCAGGCCATTCACGACTCATTATAGAGTGTAAGACAGCTAAGGGATCCTTTGAATGGCATCTATGTTCTTAAGAATTGAGAACAAGATCCCACCAAATGCCTTTTATACCTGCAGAAATGACGAAAAAATGTTCACAAATTTATAGATAATGTGTTATCATGGAACGTTTAGTTCCTTTTTCTACGTAGTCATTTTGCTACCCATTATATTGCTTAATAATTGCTCTGCTAGCATTTCTGGACAGGTGCAGAAGAGGATGAAAAACACAAGGATTCATTTTTGCCACCTTATCTATTTTTACAGCATTTAGGAAGAGGGAAAATTAAAACTTTAATTATTAAAGGCCTGGAGGATTTTTCTGTGGTTTTTCAATTAGCCAAGTCACTGTACTTCATATTAGCTTAACATGAATAATTGGAATTTAACTTTGCCTATCAAGGAGGATGTTTGCAATTAGATAAGAACAGGGAACAGATTCTTTAAGACAATAATAAGATGTATTAACTATATTTCTCAAGACTCTCAGACTTAGAGTGGTTAGCAACTCCAAGTAGATTTTACTAGTTGTTTGTTTTCAGATGACAGTGTAGCTATTTGTAATTAATCTACAATCTTTGAAATGTGTTTATTTTTAGCTATACAAAGATTTCAGGCCTGAGGTCTGATTCATTAGGCAGACTCTGTGTTGGTGATCAGTCTTATCAGTTCATATTTTTCTCCAAGATGTCTCTGCAATTCAATTTATGTTCAGGGAAAGAATATCTCAAGAACTAATGAGATCATTGGATCATTTAAGTCATATTTCCTGTTTGGACATGTAAAAATGCTTTAGTAATCTAATTTTTAAATAAGATAAACCAAAGTAAGTTTAAAATAATGTTTTTTTTCTTTCAAAATATTTAATGTTTAAAATGCTCAGTTTTTCCTGGAGAAAAAAAATTTTTTTGACTTTGCTGCCACCTCATGGCTAAGGCAGTAATTAGAAATAATTCTTCAGTCTCTTATAGAACTACAGTTGCAGAAGAAAAAATAACCCATGGAGAAGTCATAGTAAATATGAGCTTTGCCTTGCTCATGTAGTAATTTTTTCTCATTTGTTCTTTAATCCAAGTTCGATAGTCCCATCTCTGATTTACAGTTTCATTTCAGTCATTGTATGTTATAGTTTTCTTCTTGCCTTTCTCACCTTTCTTGGCAGCTTTTGGACTAGATAACCCTACAGTCATTGCTTATTATTCAATAAGCAATAATAATCACACTGCAGGAACTGTGTTTGTATCACAGCTCTGTGGTCACCCAGCAGAGTGGGGAGGCCACAACAAATTATTTAACCCTTCTATGCCTCAGTTTCCTGAGACATGGAATAGAAATAATGACATGAACATATTTTGTAGGATTAGTATGAAAAATAATTCAAATGACATATTTAAATGATTTGGCATACCGTCCAACCTTAGTAACCGATCACTATTAAATATGTCATATTTTCAATACACCTGATGTTAGGAACTTAGTAGATACTAGGTTTAATACACACTAATTAATTGGTAAATCAATTAGTTTTATAAATTTAAAATTTAAATTTAAAAACTGGTTCATGTTCAAAATTTTCAAAACTCTTTGATGTTTCTCACCACTTATCCAAATTGAACTTGAAAATCGTAATGTAATAATGCCTGTTAAATCATTTTGAGAGCCGTAAAGGAAAAGCCTCAGCATCTCAACTATAATTGATCAGAAGGTATTAGTTTTCTGCAAGAAATTTGTCCGGTTTTTTTCTTAGTAGCTCCATTTGTTTTACTTCCTCTGGCAGGAATGCAAATCATTGCATGGAGAATATGTTGGACGAGCCTGTGGCCATGATCACCCATATGTTCCAGATGTTCTATTTTGGTCTGTGATCCTGTTCTTTTCCACAGTTACTCTCTCAGCCACCCTCAAGCAGTTCAAGACTAGCAGATATTTTCCAACCAAGGTACTTAGACTATAATTTCCTTGATCTAAATGTAAAATAACATAGGACAAAAGAAAGAGTAAATTGATGTAATAAAGGGAGCCACTGAAAGGCTTTTGTGTGAGTGAACTGCCAGGTTAGGTGTGGGGTAAGATGAGGGGCTGAAGAGAAAGATTTTGTGATGCAGGTGCTGGGAACGCATATGCAGGCTTTTCTCCTAACTGCAAACCCCACGGATCAACTCCTACTTTCCTACTGACGTTTTTGGAAATTCACAGCACACACTGCATTACTGATTGTCACTTTTTTGCCCAGTGAACAGTGGGAAGTATTCCAGCTTGACAGATACCTCAGAGGAGCCTATGTTACATTCTCTAATTGGGAAAGCCCCCGCAAGACTCATTGGAACAATATTCTCTTTTTCAGTGTTTAAACCGTCAGTCCCTCCCCCTAACACACCACGTTTGCATCTGCATATTTGGATAGGAAAGTAAACAGAGAAACAGCTTAGTTCAATATTTAACACTGCAAAGTAACACCTATAATGTCTGATTCCGCCAAAAAAAAATTTAAAAAAAGGAAAAGAAACAAGAAAACAAGCTTCTTAGGGATGAGCTATAGATTATGATCAAAATTCCACTCTGGGAAATGTTTCAAGAACTGTTCCTCCCAAAGGGGGCTTCTTTTTTGTCACTACTTTCTTCCCTAAGGTGGAAAATTCATTTATTTCCCCAAAAAACTTAGTCTGGTTAATACAAAAACAGTTGTATAAGCTGAAACAATAATCTTAAGCATTTTGTGTATGCTTCTGTGTATTTCATAAAGGCATCTTAAAATAAACTAGATCTGGATAATAATTGTATGAGAATATTTGCTCAAAATTGGCTTTATAAATGAAAAATGGCTTAAAAATTGGCTCACAGAGAATAAATTTTAAATTTGCCCACTCTGTTGTGTACATTCCCAACTGTCATGCTTATATTCTAGATAAAGTAAAACATTATGTTTCTTTGATAAAAACAGATAATTTTATTTTATGATGCTTCAAGTTTATCATATTAAAATATTACCTGTGTAAAAGAGATCCCTAAATTCCAGCCAAATTCTGCCCATGCTACCTTATTCTGCATTCTGAATATTCACACGCATGGGTTCATCATAAAGTTAGATTTTAAATAAACATTGAAAACAGCACAACCACGATGTAGCTATTCCATAATGCCTCATTCTGGAAAGGTTGAGTGTGTACCAATCTTAACGACAGTGATATATAAATATATATTCAGGTTCTGACAGAGCTAATGGTAATCTTATAGTATGCATAAAATATAATATTATGATATTATGTCATAAACTGTTTATAAAGTGTGACTCTAGATTATGTTCCTGAGTATTCCTTGATATTTATAGCTACTTTAAGTGACAAGTGTTTTCATTATTTTTAGGTTCGATCCATAGTGAGTGACTTTGCTGTCTTTCTTACAATTTTATGTATGGTTTTAATTGACTATGCCATTGGGATCCCATCTCCAAAACTACAAGTACCAAGTGTTTTCAAGGTGAATTTATGATAGCACTTACTGTCTCTCTCTCCCTCTCTGTCTCTCTCTCCATCTCTCTCAGTATAATCTTCATTTAGATGATACCTATAACCCTAGTAGTTAGGATTCTCATGAAAATATAAAGAATATAGATTAGAAGGGCAGTACATGAAATGCACACAGCATGGCTAAAACTTGGGTCTAATATTTTAAAAAATAAGAATTACAAAATATAAATTATTATAAATATAAAAATTGCTTGAAAAAATTTCCTGTCAATTCTGCCAGTTGAAATACCTATATATAACATTCTCAAAAGATAAGGAAGCATTTGAAACTAAAAGAAAAGTATTATCTTGGCAGACTTGTACAGTGAATAAGCCTCGAAAACAGATACAAATAGATTGGGAATAGAATTCTGACCATGCTACTAATGAGGTACAGTTTGAATATCCATTATCCAAAGTGCTTGGGATCAAAAGTGTTTCAGAGTTCATTTTTTTTCAAATTTTGAAACATTTACAAACACATAATGAGGTATGTTGGGAGTGGAACCCAAGTCTAAACACAAAATTTATTTATATTTTATATATACCTTATTCCTATAACTTAAAGGTAATTTTATACAACATTTTTGATAATATATGTGACCTATCACATGAAGTCAGGCATGAATTTTCCACTTGTAGCATCATGTGAGTGCTCAAAATTTTCAGATTTTGGATCATTTCAGCTTTCAGCTTTTCAGATTAGGGGCACCCTTTTGTTTTCTCTGTCAGACAGGGCTGGAGACTTCTATATAGGGCTCTTGTTGGGATGAATTGTTTTTAGAATCATCTCAGACAGTAGTCATATTTGGAACCCTTTTCTGAGCCTCTGCTGTGAGCAAATATCTTTTTTTTTTTCATTTTTACTCAATAGCCTCTGCGCATCAAAAATAACAGCTATAATACCATAATGATGTATTCTGTTTAAATGTCTGTCTCTGATTCTAAAATAAAGGAAGCCTCTGGTTTATCTTTGCATCTTAGTTCTAGCACAGAGGTCAATGTGTCAATGTGCTATTTGTAAATATCAATACACTTTCCAATAGTAAATGGTAAATATTAATATTATTTTATTTAAGACGATTATTGATTAAGAACACAGATTTTCCAACAAGTCTATCAGAGTTTAAATCCCATCTCTACCACATACTAGCTTTGAGACCTTGGGCAAGTTACTAGATCTCTCTACACCTCAATTTTCTTATCTATGTCATCTTTAGAGTGTTGTGTAGAAAAAAAATGAGTTAAAATATTTAAAGCTCTTAAAATGGTGCCTACTACCTTATTAATGCTTTATGAGTATTATTATTACTTATTATAGCCCACTCAGCTCCACTGTTTATAATTAGGGCTTTCCTGGTAGCATCTGTAAGACTTAATTTGATCAAGTATTCATTAATCCAGTTCATAACTGTGTATACTCTTTACTTTATACAGCCCACCAGAGATGATCGTGGCTGGTTTGTTACGCCTTTAGGTCCAAATCCATGGTGGACAGTAATAGCTGCTATTATTCCAGCTCTGCTTTGTACTATTTTAATTTTTATGGACCAACAGATTACAGCTGTCATCATCAACAGAAAAGAGCATAAGCTAAAGGTATATTTTAACATTGATTTTAATGTAAATAATTATGATAACTGATATCAACTGATGTTCATTAGACTTCTCCTGTATTCTGTATTTATTCATACAGTAAAATATATAAAATGATGTTTTCAGATGTATAATTTTTATTGCCTTACAAGATACTTGATTTTACAATGAGGTGAGAATTTACTTATTTGTAGCACTTGGCTGAGCTCAAGTCTGAGAACTCACCTTCAGGGCATAAAATAAAAAACATTGTCAAAGTTCTAATTTTGTCATATTTAACATTAATGAAATAACAATCTGTTCTGGTGTAGTACAACCATACCAACTTGTCTCACATCTGAGATTCCTCTATTCCTCTATTTAACCCTAAGTATGTCTATTACATTCAATTCATTATTAGAATAAATTACAACTTCAGCTGTTTCTCATTTTCTTTAATTATTTTTCTGTGTGCCTGTAACAACAAAATCCAGACATAAATGTTACAGTTTGGAAGTGAGAGCTTTGAGTTTTATCACAGATTTCACTTTGTTGTTGTTGTTGTTGTTTTTATAAGAAGACTAACTATAGATGTATCTTAGTTACATTCTGACCTTGCCATTTTGCAGTTTTGAATAATCAAAATTGTTCACTTGTATGCAATTTGTCTAAGATATATAATATAAGCACTATCACTTATTTACAGAAATGTGTTATATAAAATCAATAAATCATTAAATGGTTAAAAATAATCTGCATCAAACCTTGTAAAAACAGAATATGCACAATCTTGTTTTTGTTCTGGTATCACAGGAAAATTGCCAGCTATTTTCACATACCCTTTAAACTCTAAGAGAAAAAAAATCATTATCAGAGTAACAGAAACCATGCTTTGTAGGATTTTATAAGAATGTTAGAAAGATGAAAAAAATCTCTGATTAAACTCTGATGCAATATATTAGGCTAGTGCAAAAGTAATTGTAGTTTTTGTCATTACTTTTAATAATAATAACATAAATGTAAGAAAGCACACTTATTTGCAACAAATCTTATGAAGAAGGAATTTTGAGTATATACTGGAGAGAATGTGTGTATATCTTAAAGCAAAGGACATTCTTCATTCTTTTTGTAGAAAGTAACTTAAGAATTCTCACAATTGTATATGTTTTACTAAATGACACATTTTAAAATCAACTAAAAAACCCCTGTTTTAGGAAGAAAGTAAGCCATATAATTATTATTATTTACCTTTCAAAGAAGTTTTTTTAGCCTTTATAATTAGGCAGAAATTCTAGTCAGTTCACTGAAAAATTATCCTTTGTAAGGGCCCTTAGTTAAACTGATTCAGGCAACATTTTTTTCCTAGTGTAAGTTTAATCATATTAAAACAAAGTGTGGAAGTGAAAGGCTTACTGAGATTGATATTACCTTCCCGGCCATTCCGAATCTTTGCCCTTTCCTGAGCCTTCAACCTATAAATTGCACGACACTTGCTCTTACTCCTTGCTCTTCATGAACCCTTGACATTCACAGCCTTTCCAAAGCTTTATGTTGACAAATACACTAATTTACCCCTTCACATATATTATGGAATAACAGAAATGCAGTAAAGCATTCTTTAAGTGATCCTTTCAAGTACTTGCATTTATAGAATTAAATGCAGACATAGAGCAGTTAATATTTCTGTCACTGAAATAAACCTGAGGCTACATTACTAAATCTGTTGTATTGCACAAATAAATGATTATGTAGTCAAAAGTTTCATATTTTTGCCCTTTACCACTCTGGATTTAGTCAATGATACAGCAAATCTGGCTTAATCATAAAGTTGGTATCTGACCACAGGCAGAAGAGTCAGTCTCTTCCTGGCCACTGTGCGTCTGAACTCTCCATCCTCCTCCTTAGATATAAATGCTTTCAAAGCAAATTTCTTCCAGTGAAGATATATTTTATCTACATTGAACCCCTATTGGGCCTATAAATCCTGTGTCCTCGAAGCTTCTGTAGAGTGTGGGCTGATGCTACTGATTTTCCTGTTAACAACAACAAAATCACCTTCTCAGAACATTATTTACTCAGAATAACGGTTTGTTCCATAGTCCTTCTCCCCACCTGTTGCTTCACTGAAATGTTTGCAAAGTCTCCTGGCTTTGACTTGAACAACATTTTCACTAAAAGATGTGTTTCTTGAGTATGTCACCCGACCACAAGCTAACCACTTGTGAAAACATATTCAGCTTTTACAGGTTTTCTTTTCTCACTTGAAAACCCATTTTTGCCGGTTGGAGCATTTCCTGAAATTGTTTAATGAATCATGTTTTCTAGTTTTTGTATCAAACACTTGGTAGACTCCACATCATGTATCTAAGTCTTCATATACTCAAGTCAACTCAGAATTCCTCATTTCATTCTTTGTCTCTCCCAAACATATTTTAGATCTTTTCACTTTTTCTTCACCTCTATTGCCAGAAATAGTAGTTCTTTACTTTGAGATCATATTTCTCATACTGATAAAAATGTTTTTATCGGCCAGACGTGGTGGCTCACGCCTGTAATCCCAGCACTTTGGGAGGCTCAGGAGGGCAGATCATGAGGTCAGGAGTTCAAGACTAGCCTGGCCAACATGGTGAAATCCTGTCTCTACTAAAAATACAAAAATCAGCTGAGTGTGTTGCTGGGCACCTGTAATTCCAGCTACTCAGGAGGCTGTGGCAGGAAAATCACTTGAACCTGGAGGGCAGAGATTGCAGTAAGCCAAGATAGTGCCATTGCTCTCCAGCCTGGGTGACAGGGTGAGACTCTGTCTAAAAAAAAAAAAAAAAGTTTTTATCATTTCATGAATGTCACTATGTAAGCTGTAAAGCTATGTTGCACTGCACGGGTGACTTACTCCTCCCAAAGAATGGGGAGCTCAAAATTAGTAAACTCGAACTCATTGTATCCCATGATCCTTTGGATGCTCAAAAGTGAAAGAAGTGGAAGTATCGTATATATTATATATAAATGTACATATAAATCCATACTCTCTCTAGCATTTGTTTGTTTGTTTGTTTCTCCCTTAGAGAAGTGGATTAAGCATAAGTTAACTGCATCCTTTTGAAAAGCATTAAAATATCTTCTTGGGTTTTTTAAAGCACATTCTCTAAATGTGAAAAAAGAGATATAATCTTATAAAAAAGAAAGTTTCTGTTAAGATACAACTGTGGGCTTTTCTACATGTTTCTGTAGACAGTTCAGGCTTCTTTTGACATCATTTTTAATAAACAGCAATACAATCCCGGATCACTTGAGTAAATGAATGCATTTGCCACATTCATTTGGCACCATATTCTCTTGATGATTATGGCATTTGATATGTTCTTTTTTGCCCTCTTTGTCAGCCTGGTTCTTCATGTCAATCTATAGTCTTTTATGTGGTTAACTTGACAGATGCAGGAAATTGCTGCCAAGCTTTGAAATGAATTTTTTCAGCAGTGGCATCTGGGTATCAGATGGTCCTCTTGGCTGGCCTCTTGTCTTGCTGCATGTTGGTTTTAGTGGGGTCTGGTGTAGCATCACCTGTTGCTATGCTCCCTTTTCCTCCCATATGTCCATTTCCTGTGATTCATGGATGAATGTGAAAATAAAAGCTCTAACTCTGTCTTTATTTGAGAAAAAAAATCTACAGAAATATGTTAGAAGGTGTAGAGTTCTCTCTCTGACAAAAGGATAGTTCCCTTTGGCTGGCATGCCTATCAGCTGATAATTTCATTACAAAGTCCAAGTTTTTAAAGACATTTTAAATGAAAGGCAAGAAGGATGCTGGTTAGTTAGGGAAAGACCAAGAACTGATTTATTTATTTCCTTTGGTTTACATTAAATCAAGATGCTCCCATTGTTGTACAGCAAAATTGGGGGAAATTACATTTTTGTTGTTATTATATATTTGTACATTACAAAGCTAGCTTTATAAATTTAGAAAAGAAGTTATTACCTCTGAAAGAATTATTTTGCCCACTTCCCACGATTCAGAATCCCACTGTTTACATTTGTATCATATTTTTAAAACATTCAATAAGAACTATAGGAAATCACTATCATGATGAAGGTCTCCCTTATATTATCGAGCTGTAGCAAATGTGGACTCTGAGAAAGCCCAGGTGTGCTAAAAAATATAAGCCTGACTCTCAGGGGCCCCTGTCTTCTGACCTCCTCTGATGTTCATCTCATAGCCACCAGCTCCTCTTACATCTTCCATTCTCTCATTGCAATACCACAATTTTCCAAAAACAGCTCCAAGGGGGCACCATTCACATTATACTACCTCAGAGACAGGGGCTTCCATACGAGGTCCTCACTGTTCTATATCCATCTAACTCCAGAGTTGCTAGGACAAAATACTTCTCAAACTGCTTAAGTCATTTTCCTTTAAAGGGACCAAAATCTGAGTTCTATTCTATGGAATTATATCTTCCAAAATGTTTTGTAAAAGGGCCAAGGGACCATGTTATGATAGGGCAAAGCTTTTTCCTAGACCTTTTTGGTTATGGGGACACCAGGCAGTTTCTCTTCCTACTCTTCAACTCTTACTAATCAAATTGTTTCCTGAGTTACTTGCAAAAAAAAGTTTCCAGAGTCATATTCACTAAGGGAATTAAGTTAAGACATTTTGGTGAAGTGTAGCATTGCCCCAATAAGGTGACCCAATGAAGGGTACCATTGCGTTGGTGCCAACACACGAGGAACATAACTCCTGTTTTCTCCTCACTGTCATCTCTTGCACTTTTATAATTTGGAAGGGATGAGCAGAAAGGAAAGAAAGTACAACTGACTTTAAGAATCTTCTTACTAAGAAAACAAGAAAACAAAATCACAATGAAAACACTACCATGACATATATGCAACAAATTCTCAGTGTGTTTCATACTCCAGGCTATAAGAGCTTTCATATTAACTACAAACTGCTTGAAGTTATGTAAAACTACCTCTAAAAAAAGACAATTTTTCTCCTAGAAGAATTGGTAATTTCTGCTCATGATCATAACAAATTTAACTGCTGTATTTATTTTAAATTACGCTTATTACATTTGATTCTGAAATGTTTAATGATGCATATTTTATGTTTTAAGTCATTTTGTAACTTTTATTGATTGCTTATTGTGTGCCAGTGATTGTGCTAAAAACTGGAGGAAATATTGATAAATTATATAAGTTATCTGCTCTTAAAAACTTATTAATAGTTTTATTAAGGAGCCTTGAAACCTAATGAGTACAAAAGAAACATTTATTGTTTAACCACTACAATGTAATAGTACCTAACATTTTCTGGGTGCTTTCTGTTCAACAAATATTCTAAATGATCTACAACATTAACTAATTTAATTATCACAACAGTGCAATGGGGTGCCTTCCACTATCATCATCACCATTTTTCAGATAGAGAAAAAGAGATGCAAGAGGTTAAGTTATTTATTGGTTGAATTAGCATTTGATTCCAGGCAGTCTGACTCCAAAACTTACATTCTTAACCACTTTATTATGCTATCTCTCATAAAGTAGTCACTAAAAATTAAAAATAAAAAGTTGGAACATAAAATAGGCCAACCCTTTGGCTGCTTCCGAGGCTCTACACTTTTGATTCCTACAGGGCATGGAGGGAGTGCACTTTCCCATCTTTGATTTCTCTCCTCCAAGAGCAACCTGTCTGTGCAAGAGGTTAGTTTCCACATGGCCTATTGCACCTATTTTTTTTTTTTTTTTTGAGACGGAGTTTCGCTCTTGTTACCCAGGCTGGAGTGCAATGGTGCGATCTCGGCTCACCGCAACCTCCGCCTCCCGGGTTCAGGCAATTCTCCTGCCTCAGCCTCCTGAGTAGCTGGGATTACAGGCACGCGCCACCATGCCCAGCCAATTTTTTGTAGTTTTTAGTAGAGACGGGTTTTCACCGTGTTGGCCAGGACGGTCTCGATCTCTTGACCTCGTGATCCACCCGCCTCGGCCTCCCAAAGTGCTGGGATTACAGGCGTGAGCCACCGCGCCCGGCCTGCACCTATTTTTCTTCCTTTACATTTCCTGCCTGGACCTAGGAAGCACTTAGTTTGCAACACCTGGAGGTCAGTGACAGTGGAGTAGCATAACAGAGGAAATAGAAAACACAAAACTGTAATTTCTAAGGAGGGGCTCAATTTGTCTGGTGCTGAAACTGAAACAAATTATAACAAGACAGCACACTATATTGAGTTAAAAATGACTATAGAGGGGAGCTTAGGCTCCATGATATTATTTTTTGTAATAAAAGTCACCCATGAGACAAAAGAGGGCAATTGGAAACTGAATGTGTGTTTAAGAGTTTACTCCAAGTGATCTGATACAAAGGGCTTCTTGAGTATTATCAGGAAGTGGTTTCTATACACAATCAGGCCACCCTTAGCTCTGTTGTTGACGTAATTTCTTTTTCTCTTTCTTTCTTTCTTAAACAGAAAGGCTGTGGGTACCATCTGGACCTATTAATGGTGGCTGTCATGCTTGGTGTATGCTCCATCATGGGCCTGCCATGGTTTGTGGCTGCTACCGTCCTCTCCATCACTCATGTCAATAGCCTAAAACTGGAATCAGAATGTTCAGCTCCAGGAGAACAACCCAAATTTCTCGGCATTCGGGAGCAAAGGGTTACTGGGCTTATGATTTTTATTCTTATGGGTTCATCAGTCTTTATGACCAGTATTCTGAAGGTAATGAAATCTGTCTTTATGAATTTGGGAAAAAGAAGAATATATTTATCATCATTTAAAATTTTCATTTGAATTTGAGCCATAAATTTGCAAATATTGTGTGGCATGTGATGAAAGTGATGAATTTCTTAACCATGTTTATGTAATTCTTCATAACGTAAGGGAGGGAAATTATGTCCTATATTTTAAAACCCTTAAATACATAAAAATTTAGTCTGGCAAAGTAAAATTTGATGAGTAAATTATTGTAACAATTTTGAAATAGTGATCAAGCTATGGGAAAAAGTCATTCATTGTTTCTGACTGACTTGTGACCTGAATTCACTACAGGCATTCATAAAAATTCTGTTTTCCTGTCAGTGGATAAATATATTAGCAGTTAATATTACTTGTTATTAATGAAAGATAGAGGTGAAGGGAACAGCACAGCCCTGGTTACAGTCGCATATGCAGTTTTCCATTTTAAGTGCTCTATAAAACCACTGTCTGGATGTCATCATTGCATGTAATGATTTTTTTCACACAAAACTTGAAATCTGTTTTAAAGAGAATTAACTAGTAATTTTTTGTCATGTAATTTTGTCAGATATTACCAAGGTGTGTTAATTGCATTATAAATTACAACTAGTTTTACTTGCCTACAATTTGATGTTTTTAATTATTTAATCATTCACGCTAGTTTACTTGTATTTGATCATTAACACAAGTACCTTCTCAAGAATTAATCCTTGTTATATAAGTAATATAGACATAAGATGATAGTGAACTATTCCAATAAAGAGAAAATCTGAATAATCCATATATGTACAAATACCTGACATAATGAAGGAAACACATCTAAATGTTAGCTTCATTCTTTACCTTTAATCCAAATATCTTATCCTTGTAAACCAAAATTCAAATTGTCTTTAAAGTGGCATAGTAATAGTATTATTGTTCATTATATACTACATGGTTTTTAAAAATAGATTTTGACCTATTAAATACTTATAACAACCCTATTGTTATTATCTCCTTTTAGATATTGGGAAACTAAGGCACAGAGAGCTTAGATAACTTACCTAAGATTACACAGCTAAAGAGTGCTAGAGCTGGATCTTGAATCCATGTCTTCTGGATCTGTACTATACTGTTTCTATTCAAAAATGCCCCTTTTTCCTCTGTTTTTTTCTTTGATAAGTGAAAAACCACATTATATTTAAAAATGATTTGTGCCTTTTCTCCAATTGTTCTTTTACAGTTTATTCCCATGCCAGTGCTATATGGAGTGTTTCTTTATATGGGTGCTTCATCTCTAAAGGGAATTCAGGTAAATTACAATACTACAGGCACATCTGTGATGACTTATCTTAAGGTCTACTGATAAGTCATGTGACAGCTAAGAAAATACACCACCTGAGGAACAGCTTTTAGACTACAATTAAATTTCTTCAAATTTTCAGAGTTACAAAAGTTAAAGAAGATTCTCTCCAGCATCTAAGGTTCATAATCTTGTGGCACTTTTATTTATCATAGTATATTAAAACTGTAAGAGGCTTAGATGTTACAGCATTTTAAGAAAAATTATAGTAGTATATTTCAATATACTACTAAATATTTATAATAATAAATATAATATTTTACAATAATTTTTATAATATTTATATTATAAAATATTTATAATATTTGACACTTTAATCATGTTTATGGACATCTATTGGTAAGAATAGGAAAAATCTTTATGTACAAATATGTTAATTATAACATATACTATTAAAATATTGGAAACAACCGAGCTCTCTAACAGCAGTAAAATATTTGTGGTATATTCCTGAAAAATTATAATTATGGGACTACAAAAGTAACATGGCAAAATGCTTATGACATAATACAAAGTAAGAAACTTCTGACCATCGGTTTATAAAGCTATGTGTTTGAGCTGGGCTGTAAAGGAAGGTGTAGAAATAAAAACAATTTATTGAGATAGTGATATCCTGGTTTTTTCCCCCTTGTTTTGTTTATTTTACTGTTATATTTATATTTATAGGGTTATTTTTTTATATTCAACAAAATAAAGATACAGGGTAAGGCAGTTTCAAGTATAAGGGGAACTTTATGCATTTTTCAAATAAGTATTGGTTAAATAAATATTTTCGGCATGAATCTGGCAACAGATCAGCCAGATGGTTCTGGTTCAAGATGTCCCATGTGGTCACTGTCAGGGTATGGACAAGGTCTACAGCATCTGAAGGTTTGATAGTGCTGGAGGATCTGCTTCCAAAATGGCTATTACACAACGGTGTGCATGGGGCATCAGTTCCTTTCTACCTGTTGGTAGGATGACTCAGTCTTTCACCACAGTGGCCTCTCTGTGGAATACTTAGTATGTCCTGGGAACACGGAACGTAACTCCTTCTGAGTGAGCAATATGAGAGAGAGAGAGAGAGAGAGAGAGAGAATGAGAGAAAGACAGAGAGAGAAGAGAGGAAGAGAATGAGAGAGAAAGAGGATGAACAGTGCTTTATGGCTTGGTCTTCAAAGTCACGCATGGTCATTTCTGCGTTTTCTATTTGTTAGAGGCTGTCCACTAGGTCCACTTGCGTCCAAGTGAAGGGAAAAGGGAGACTATGTCTCTTGAAGAGAAGAGTATTAAAGAATTTGTGGACACATTTTAAAACCTCTGCAAGTGTATTCTAAATTTTTACAGAGGCTGTTAGCAAATTCTTCCCACATATTTCTTTTATGATACTGCTATGGGTTGAATAATGAGTGTTTCCTGAAAATTTATGTCCACCTGGAATCTCAGAATGTGACATTGTTTGGAAATAGACTCTTTGCCTATGTAATTAGATATGGATTTCAAGACAAGATCATTATGGATGTAGGGTGGGCCCTAAATCTGATGACTGTGGTCCTTATAAGAAGAGGAGAGGACACAGAGAGACACAGGGAAGAAGGCCATATGAAGATGGAGGAAGACTGGGCGTGGTGGCTCACGTTTTAATCCCAGCACTTTGGGAGGCCAAAGCGGGTGGATAACCTGAGGTCAGGAGTTCGAGACCAGTCTGACCAACATGGCGAAACCTTGTCTCTACTAAAAATACAAAAATTAGCTAGGTGTGGTGGCGCATGCCTGTAATTCCAGCTACTTGGGAGGTTGAGATAGAATCACTTGAACTCAGGAAGTGGTGATTGCATTGAGCCAAGATCATGCCACTGGACTCCAGCCTGGGCAACGGAGTAAGACTCCATCTCCAAAAATAAAAAATAAAAAATAGGGAGAGATAAGAGTTTTGCTGCCATAAACTAAGGATGCCAGGAGGCACCCTGAGCTGGAAGGGGAGAGGAAGTTTTCTACCCTAAGACCTTCAGAGGGAGTGTGGTCCTGCCAATATCTTGCTATAGACCTCTGGCCCCCACAAGTGTGAAAGAATGTATTTCTCTTGATTTAAACCACCAAAAATGTCATAATTTGTTAGGAAAGTCCTAGCAAACGAATAGATTTCTACTTAAATTGTCCCTTGAATAATCTTGTTTTATAATTTAACAGTATTTATCCCAGCACTCCAAAGTTCTTGAAAAAGAGATTAGGAGCTTATTTATCATATAGTATTTTGTCCACTGAAAAGCAAAATAAATTGCAGCTTTTTCTATAACACAGCTAGACTCACTGTTTTTTGTGGCATATAAGAGGATAGTTAACCTGAAGGACAGGCAGCACAGGATCTCTGTTCCTGAGCAAATGACTAACCAGCAGCACCTAGGCCTTAAGACAGTACTGCATGCCAGGCTGAGGCAAAACTTAAGTATGGAGTCATTGCAAGGTCACAGAACACCTGAAGTTGATAGTATAACTGGCTCTTCATCTTGACTCTGGGAAAAATTAACTGGGAGAGGGAGGTGATTGAGCCATGTTATATGTTTTAATTTTACTCAAATTAGATTTAATTTGCTCATTTAAAATGTCATGTATGAAAAGTGTAGTTTGATAGAATTGGTTTAATAAGGCAGATAGGGAAGAGTACTGAAGAGGTTTTGTTTGTTTGTTTTTTCTATTTTTCTTTTTTTTTCCTTTTTTTTTTGCCTTTGGCAAAAGTTCTATGAGTACTAATTTCATGTGTAAGTGAAAAGTATTTATTTTTAGGCCCCAGGCTCACATAAATACAGCAGCAGAAGTTTAAGAAACAAAGTAAAATCATTTCGTTGATAGGTTTCAACAGATTTTCCCCTCTAATTCCATGTGACTTTATACCCATGAGGTTTAGAATTAAACAAGGATGTCAAGTTTTGGAATTATTTGGGGTGTGAATCGTTTAAATGAAAATTGAAAAAAACATTATCAAAGGCTCATGAGTTAAATTAATGAGTTTTAAAGAACACAAATGAAACAGCAAGTTGGGGCACATGTTGATGAACAGGGTCTCACACTGAGAAACAGGGTTTGTGAAAATTTAAGTGAGCCCCAAGCTCAGGCAGTTGAAATTCTCATTTGGAATTGTAGCTAACTGGGTGGGGAAATGTGATATTGATACTAGGAGATGATAAAAACCAAATGTAAAACTCAGAATACATTTACTATGATGATGATGATGATTATTTAAGCATATGCTGGGTATCAACAGTTCCAGGAGCATATTACTTTCTTACCCTATTGAAGGAATCTGTGTTACCTGCTTGTTTGGCAATATTAAGAAACTTATTATCTGGGCTTCTCACTGTGAAACATGGCAGAAAAAAAGAGATCACAGTGTTCTCATGAATGCTGTTTCTGTATTCAGATATATACCCACATCTATATTCATTCCAACACTTCAGGAATCCAAAGTAAAGCAAATGTGCCATTTAAACAATAACAATTGAAGCACCCACACACTGAAGTACACTTAAGCAATAAAACAGCCTCACAAATGAGAAATGGTGGCTGGGAAAAACTAGTTCTACAGAAAAGGAAATATTCCATTGTAAGCCAGAGGATTTTATTTCTTTCCTATTCCCACCTCCACCATGCACCAAGTTTTTGTTTACTTCATGACTTTTAAGTTTAAATAATATTTAGGAAATAGAAATTTTAAAACCTAGTGACATGTACATGGACAGAATGGAGAGAGGTTAGTCAGGAATGAGTTCAGCACTTAGTAGTCTGCATAGAATATTTCAATAATGTTTTTGAAATATATAGATGAATATGAATAAATGAATGGTTGGAAAATTAATGTATGTATGATTCTTAGATAACTGAGGAAAGGAAGACCATGTCATGCCATAAGACACAGAACACAGAAGGGTAGATAGGTTTATTTTAAGTTTGAGATTCCTATTATATATACAAGCAGGTCTTGGTAAAACAGGGTGTTTTGACTCTTAACATTTTGACTTAATGGACAACTGTTCCTTTGCATATTAATTTGACATATTTGATGAGCTTGCCTACAGGTTTAAAAATAAATTAGTTAAGAAAAAAATCTAATATTACTCTTTGAAAATGCATAATGGATGTTACTGTAGAGATGGCATGAAATAAAACAGTGACTGACAGTGATTGAAACCATTATTTTCTAAATAATCGCCTCTAGTTGGAAACACTGAAAACTGCAGAAATTGGCCTAAGAACAATAAGCCAAACAATCTACATAAAATAAAACTATCATGCAGTATAATTAGTAAATAAAATGTCATTAAAGTTTTAAGCTTCCTGTGAACATTTAATTTATAAAATTCAAATTGAGAAAAATTGGTTTGCTTGATTAAAAAAAGTCCTCAAAGTCAAAGCTGTAACATAATAGTATACAGCACTATAACAATAGTTTTATGTAATATTATGTACTTTTTTTGGCAAGATTGAAACAAATAACATGGATTGAGATGAAAATAATTTTAATAAAATACAGTTGATAATATATAAATGACTTGACAGTGCTGTATATAAAGTTAATCAAGAAATTAAACAAAATTTGCTCTGGAACATACTTTAACAAAAATTTATCTAGGTTAAATTTTTATGGTTAAGATGTTTGTGTTCATAAAGACAGTATCTAAACTTTTGTTGGGGTTTAAAGAGGCAAAGTCCAAAGAGCAAAGTCAAAATAAGGAGGTTAAAATACTGTACTTAGCAACTGGTTAAGGGTCTAGAACTCAGGAGAGAGCTAAGGCAAAGTTGTAGGTCTGGGAATTATTAGCAAGTACGTGAAAGTCAAAGCCACAGGTATGGATGAACTATTCCAGGAGAAAAGAAGACAGAGAATGAGGGTCCAGGAAGCCCAATATTGAGGGACTAATAAAGGAAGAGATTGTGATATGACGATGAAAAAGAAGATGGTGATTATGTTTTGCTTCACAGGGCTCACTCTTCAAGGTAGCAATATTTAACACTGGCTTTCTGTTTTTAAATTCTTCTAAATGGTAAATGTCTCCATATTCAAGAAAATGTGGTCTATTATTAAACTGAAATTGTAGTGTCTCTGAGGGTAAGCATAAAAATCCCATTGTCTTGATGCCCAGATATCAGCTTAGTGTGATCCAGGTATGTCATTTAACCTAAAATTTTGGACCATATTAAATATTAACTTCTCCTACTTCTATTGTTGTCTTACACCTAAAAACAATTTAGTCTGTTTAATCTTTTAGTTCTTTGATAGGATAAAGCTCTTCTGGATGCCTGCAAAACATCAACCAGATTTCATATACCTAAGGCACGTACCGCTTCGAAAAGTGCATCTCTTCACAATTATTCAGATGAGTTGCCTTGGCCTTTTGTGGATAATAAAAGTTTCCAGAGCTGCTATTGTCTTTCCCATGATGGTATGAAACTTCTGTCAACTCTTTTTCTCTTTCTCTGATTTGTTAGTCTCTTAGGAAACATAAATACATGAACTGAAATTGGAACAACAGAGTTATTTTAAACAATTATTGAAAAATATAAGTTTTGGCACCAAAAGTAGTAAGAATGCCTATGAATTTCACTGATTCCTATTAGTTTTGTCTCTATCACTCTGAATGTTTGTGGTAGTCTGAATTAATTGAAGCTCAATGGAAAAATGCAGACTTCTAAAATTTAACATTAAAGATACTGACAAATATGAAAAATTAGGAGGATTTAAAAAATAACATTGTATTAAATGTTTCAGGCAAGTCTCAAATATTCAAAAACTATAGTAAATTTTAATGACTAAATAATTTTTAATTATTAGTATAGATAAGAATGTTCTAGTGTTCATTTAATAAAGTATAAACTATTAACTACATGTATTTAAGGAGACATAGTCAATTACATTTTATAACTTTTTAAAAAATAGCTTATTTAATTGACTTTTATATTGGGTAAAATCATAGTCATTATTGTGGGAATGTAGTCAGCAAAGAAAATGAAGGAAGCAGAAGACTAGACAATGTTTTATACATATATGGATTTAATTTTTACTTTAATCTCAGGTCTAATAGAAATTGTTTCTACCCAAAGCCATACAGGCAAATCTATACCTCTTGTTTTAATTTTTTTCAATTTTAAACTAGTTTATTATTTACTTCAGGTGTTGGCCCTGGTATTTGTAAGAAAGTTGATGGACTTGTTGTTCACGAAGCGGGAACTCAGCTGGTTGGATGATTTAATGCCGGAGAGTAAGAAAAAGAAACTGGAAGATGCTGAAAAAGAAGTAAGAGCAAAATCAGTGTTTTATAACGAATGAAAAAAGGAACATAGTCATATTTCTTTGCAAAACTAAATTATTATTTTTATCTTTAGACAGTTGTCTTCAGATAGTGATCACTAACAACCACAGGTAGACTAGTTTGGAAATTTAATGATTAAAATAATGAAGATTTGAACAAAGAGAGAATGAAGATCTTACAGGAGGAAAACAAACCCTAATGAAATATAGAAATACTTTATACTTAAATATCTTCCAAATTGTAAGGCTCATTTTTCTGATTCCTCCCCCATGAATGGCATAAACTTGCTGTTACTTATTTCCAAATTATCATCATGCAGTGATTTTTTTTTTTGTTATATATATGAAAACCAAAAGAAGAAACATTATTACTGTTGGTATTTTCCTAGGGCACAGAGTCTTATTAAAATATTCTAATGAATAATTATTCCTAAAATAGATGAAATGTTTACTAGAAAAAATGTTGATCTGATTTGCTTTCAAAGTGATTTAAGATTGAGTAGTTGTTTGAGAAACTTCTGGAATTTAATTATTTTTATGGGCTACTTATTTATCCTATTCTAGAGTATAAACGAGGGAGAAATGACTAGTGTTACATTTAGCAGAATGATTGAGCCTTATAACGTAAAACACAAAAACAAAATTTCCAAGTAAATAGAAATGAAATTGAAATAAAGTATTTGATGAGAATTGTGCTATTTTTCTTGCTTCTATAAGTAGTCAGTAAATGTATTATTCAACTTCCTATTTTCTCAAACTGTAGATACAGTTCCTATTTCCTTTGGGGAATTCATTTGGAAATGTTTTGGAGGTCTTAGTCATTTAATGAGGTCAGATCAGCCCACAAATCTAATGAGGTTTTTTTTCTCAGAAATTTCTACCAATATGGCTACATGTGTGATTGGTAATTCCCTTACTCTCCATGATGTTCTATCACTGAAAATGGATTCCAACAGATAGAGATTCATCATGATGATATGTCTTAATTCTGTCTGAATATTTTAATTTTCCCAAATATAGAAGGCAATACTTAGAATCATATTTTGAGTAATATTAATATTAACACTAAAAATCATTTTATAAAAGTGTCATTATTTATTTTTCTGTTTCATATATTCTTATTGAAATATTAGAGCTTTTTAAAAAAATAATAATTTGGGCTGGACACGGTGGCTCATGCCTGTAATACCAGCACTTTAGGAGGCTGAGGTGGGCGGATCACAAGGTCAGGAGATCAAGACCATCCTGGCCAAAATGGTGAAACCACGTCTCTTCTACAAATACAAAAATAGCTGGGTGTGGTGGTGCATGTCTGTAGTCCCAGCTAATCAGGAGGCTGAGGCAGGTGAATCGCTTGAACCCAGTAGGCGGAGGTTGCAGTGAGTTGTGATGGTGCCACTGTACTCCAGCCTGGCGACAGAGTGAGACTTCATCTCAAAAATTAATAATAATAATAACACTTTGACTAGGTTATTTTGATAGTCTCTATTTCTTTTTAGAGTTAGTAAAAGTTTGCTTTCATCCTCAGGTACGATTTAAGAAAAATATGGTATAATTTGGCACAAGTTAAATTTAAATAAGACACTAGGACACAGAAATTCTAAAGCCCTAAGTTATCCATATTTGATGTAAATAAAATTATTGAGATCAAACACTACATCCAAGAAGGTTTAAATTGATTTAATTTTGATTACAAAGCGCCTGGTTATGAGCTTTGCTCCCAGTCTTTTTGATAATTTCAGTACAGCAGACCCTCCAATAATACAGTATTGTTAAAATGTTGGTAAGAAAAAAAAATGCCTGGCCAGGGCCACTGTCTGTATGGAGTTTGAACATTCTCCTCATATCTGTGTGGGTTTTCTCTGGACACTTTAGTTTCCTCCCACATCCCAAAAATGTGCCCATTAGGTTCATTGGCATGTCTATATTGGCTCAATGTGAGTGAATGTGGGTGTGTGTGTGAGTGTGTGCTGTGAAGGTATAGTGTCTTGGCCAGTCTTAGTTCTCATCTTGTACCCTGAGCTGCCAAGATAGGCTCCAGCCACCCTCGACCTTGAACTGGAATAAGTGGGTTGGAAAAGGAATGAATAAATGAATACAAATCACTGTAAAATAAAAATTCATCAAGTATATAATAATCACACAAATGTACAACAACAATTTGTTATGAAAATGTTCCGTGAATCCAGCCATATTTGCTATTGTTTTTGAACTGCTTTGTGGTGGGTTGTGCTCCTTACAATTTTCACTTTGCAAACATTTATTCCTTGATTTGACTCACCCTCACTGACCTCAGTCACTCACTGACTCACCAGAAATTTGGTAATTCATTATCTTACTTGCTTTATTAATTTTTCTTACATGTTTGTATAGCTCACATTTATTTCAATGTTTAATATTAAACATACTTTGAGTCTTTAGTTAAAAATTTGGTGATGTTTTTGTGACCAGAAATATGCCATAAGAATTCAACTCTTGTTTATATCAATTAGCCTATGGTAAAATTGGTTTTATTTCTTCTTTACTTAATGTCACAGTTTCCAAGAACCTATAACAACTTTATGTGAGCACCTACTGTACTATTAATTATACTCAAGCAGTAACTTACATATGTAATTTTGCTTTATTTTTCTGCTTTTTTTGCTAACTGTCTTTACTGCTTCTGGAAAAAAAAAAAAAAAATGAACGTAGCCCCAGACATATAATCATCTCTTTCACAGTATTCTCCTTAGATCATACTCATACCATGAAATGTTCTTGCCCTTTAGAAGTTCACAAAATGAAAAATAATATGTAATCTATTATGTAATGTTTAATATATTTCTGACTGTGATTCAAAGAAAATTTCAGATTCTCCTTTTAGTTTTCTGTGAAATAGAAGAGAACAAGTTTGATAATTATGAATTTATTAGAATTTGCCATTCCCACTGCCCAGAACCACTCACATAGCTATGCATGTATGGTACTTATATGTGTTTGTACCATATGCCCATTTTAGAATTTATGAATCTCATAGGGTAGAGACCATATGTAATGAGTTTCTAATCTTTTTATATTATGTACCCACTGTACTTTAACGAGTGTTTACTATTCTCTGGTTATGAAGATAAAGATTTTGGAAGTAACTAAATATTACTAAATTTCCTAGAAATCATGCTTTCTGAAAAGATACAAAAATAGATTAAAGATTTACTGGGGCAATTTTCCTGCTAAATCCTTCATATCCAAGTTAGAGGGAAAAGCCTCGCAGTACATTTAACTAGGCAGGTGTGTAGATCCTTAACATCTCAAATGGATTAGTATGATGATTACTTTAATGTGATCCTCAATACAGGGAAATAAACAAGAAAACCAATAATACAGTCAAGAAATAATCTATAATTGAACAATAAAATATAGCTCTGACTAATACAAACACAGCTTAATTCTGCATCGAACAGGAGAGAGAAAAGGAAGTTTAAAAGGTTCACTTTCTAGCTTAGAATTAGTATTAAAAGAGTATGGTCAGTAAAGACAGTAGGAAGATTTTGGAATAGTTACACTAATAGTTAAATTCCTGGTTGATTTTCTGCTTGTTTGCCCAGATCTTGGTATTCTATTTTCTTGAGGCTTATAGACTCAGTGGAAGGATGTGATCTTACAGTGGCGTCTTACTAAGGCCCAGTCTTATAAGAGATTGTGTGTTAAGGTGCTGAACGGACAAGTTCTCCAGAAATGTTGCATTTCTGCAATTGCTCAAATTAATTGAGTAATTTTGATCATGATCTGGCAAGATGGTAAATAGCAGAAATGTCTCAGCTCCCTGAGACTTGAATTTAAAGTAGATTCACCTCTTGTCCTTTTGATGATAGATAGAAGCTTGTACCTGTAGCCTCCAGGGTTTTCCTATCAGTAGCCCATTTCTGGTCTTATAGCACTGAGAAAACATTCATTTGACCTTAAAATTCAATAATGAGTTAAGCAGAATAAATAGCTACACAGGCCAGTCCAAGGTCGCAGAGCTTCTGTTCCAAATTTTCATGTACTTCATGCATATGCATATGCATATGCTTCAGTTTTTAGAAAGAAAGGATTATAATCAGGGTAGAAATGAATATTGGAACCCTGACATTTTGCACATTGCTCTGTGTAAAGGGAAGACTGCAGAATCAAATTCTGGATGTCCAAATGTGCTCAGAGTACCAACATGCCTTCCTTCCTACTTAAATATTCTCTAGGCCATTGTACACATTTGACAAAAGGCTACTTACTGTTAAATGCAGAAAATCCCAGCAGAATGTTTGCTCCTGAGCAAGGGGAAAGGGGGTTAGTGTTGGATAAATCCTAGAAATTCTACTCTGTGGAAGTGATCATGATAGTGATACTTCTTGATTTACTGTGGGTTCACTCTAACATATACACTATAGAAGAAAGCAAAAAGAGGGCAAATGGGACACTGTGATTCCAAAGCAGGATCATGAAAAAGGCCAAGAAAACATAAAAGCAATCTAAAAACCCGTGCAACTAAACAAATTACAGAGATGTCTTACTGCTAAGATAGGTCAGATTTGGTTATGGATTTGGGAAGCATGGCCAAATTATTACTCAGACATATGTCATTTCTAGTTAAATCTTAGGGTGGGGAAAGCATATTCTTCTTCCTTAAGCCATTGTTGCCCAAAGTATGTTTCCAGAATCACTACCGCATTAACCAACACCTGGCAACCTAGAATGCAAATTATTGGACCCTGCTTCAGACCTATTGAATCAAAACTCAGGGAATGGGGCCAACCATCTCTGTTAACAAGACCTCTGGGTGATTCTGATGCTAAAGTTTGAGATAAGTCCTTTCCTAAAACCACAGAATCAAATATAATCTTCTAAATACAAAGGTACTCTATTGGAGTTTTTTACTTGTAATAATTTACATAATGACTTAGAGACACAGAATCAAATATTCTGTTGAGAACAAATATTACATTTATTTATTGATAGGAACTCTGTATGAACCCTCCATTTTTTTCTTTTCCGCTTTCATTGTTGAGTAGTTTTATGTATTGGCTCTTCTGCCCATTGGAAACCATAAGTGATATCTATTATAAATGTAAAATTTACAGTTTTCAAAGATTATGTATTTATGTAATGTTTGCAGCATTATCTATTGTATTAGCAGTTGAGGAAGAAAATGGTTTGACACTTCTACGTTTTGTAGACTTTGTTTTCCTCTTTGGAAAAATAAAAGGTTTGAGCTACACTTCTAAAGAATCTTCCGTTTCTTGAGATGTGAATTCTAAAATGCTGAATATTTTCCCTCTGTAATACTCTAAGTATATTTGTGAATATTGATCTCTGCTGATTGTTTTTACTTGAAGATATTTGAGGGCTCCTACTTAGATGCACACTTTGCCTGAAAATGGATGTAATTATAAATGTAATCTGTTTCACTAAAAGTAATTAAAGGAAAACCACCTTTGTTATTTGTTAGGTTTCATGATAGATGAATCATAAATTTTATGCTATCATGAAATACAATTCAAATTCATGATGTAGTTTAATATGTAACATCCTATTATCAAAATACACCTGGATTTGACTTTGATTTATCTCTTTAACCTCTACTCAGCACAGACTTTTAGCTCCAGCCAAACTAGTTGTTCACTGACTTGCAAACACATCTTATTTATTCCTCATTTTTATGGTTGGCCTACATTGTTTCTTCCTACCTAGAGTTTCTTTCTTGCTACAACCTCGACTTTGGTACTTTTCATGACTATCCCTTACATCTTTTGAGAGTCAAGTTTATAGCTTTCTTTTCATTGTTGTATACCCAGTATCTAGCAGACTACCTCTCATTTAATGGATTAATTAATAGCCCCTGGATTATCCTTCTTTTTACTATGTTCATAGCACATAATACATGCTCAATAAATATTGAGTGTTCTGGAGTAGATTTGTTTTTCTAAGCCTCAGTTATCTTGCCCTGTGCTGGACATAGCATTAATTATCCTTCACTTGTTTTATATCTGAAAAGTGCTTTGGCTATCTTAATTAAAAGGTGGCATTAAAATCATAGCATAAACATCCCTCTAGTTAAATTGGTGAATTCTCTCAAAGGTTCTTGGGTAAACTTTCATCATCACCCCTTTAACATCTTCCTCATGTTGTAGAACCCAGCATGCTTTTAATGGATCCTGTGTAAATTAAGAGCTGAATGGGACTCATTTTAAGGTACTTTTCTGACGTCTAAGCTGGCGACTACTCATTTAGCTTTATGCTCTCACTGCCTCTTTCTTTTCTGATCTGATTCAGATAACCTAGGTTGTGGCTGTCGTGACAGCTACTGCCTGATTTGACTGCTCCTCCTCAGAAAGCCTCAATTTTTGGCTTTCTCGCAGTGCTGCCGGGATGCAGCCGGCCCTCCATCCCCGCGCTCCGGGGCCCACCCAGCTTCCTTCTGGCACTGAAGGCAGCGGCTGCTCTGCCACCCTTCTCTTCAGATAAGCATGGCTTGGAAAAGCTATCTTTAGAGGTGATGAGTTTTTGTTTGGATAGAATTATGACTAGTATAAAGCCCACACATGCTAACAAGCCACAGAGTGCAAAATAATTATTGAAAGCAATTTGAGAGAAAAGTGGAAAATCATCTGAAGAAAAAACAAAATTGTTCCCAGAGCTTTGGTCCAATTTTTTGCTGTTAGATTGAATCTTGAGCATTCATTTTCTGCTGCCAGGTAACCTAAGCACTGACGGCACTGTTCTTCTCTTCATCTTTTTTGCATTTTACTCTTTCTTAAGCCATTCTACCTTGCTTCCTGACATTTTACTCTTGATTAACCAGAAATGATACCATATACCAGGCTTAACCTTTCAGTGGGCAACCGAGGAAAGAACTGCATCTTTCTCCTATCTTGTCTTTACTTATGTAGCCTTTGGTATCACTGAGTGTCTACTTTTTATGTCCCTCCATGTACCTTAAGGTAACCTTATAGACAAAGGAACCTTTTCTACCTGAAATGATATATATGCTCTGCCCATGCCCACCAGAATGTGCCTACAATATATATTATGTATGTAATATATTCCATATATTATGGCTAACTTAGTTGTAAGGGAAGCCTCAATCTAGGCTGCACATCAGCTCTGCTGAAATGCTTGAATGGATAATTTTAAACCAATGGTAATCTCCATTCACCTTGACGTAGTTCTAATAATGTGGCTGTCGTGCTTTCATTTTCTTGAAATATTCTTCAAGAAAACTTTTTCCTTGAAGAACAGCAAAGAGAGAGAATAAAATTAGTTGCTGGGATGCAAAAGGGTAACACACATGCCATTAGCTTCACAGAGTACAAATACAACATAGGTTTCTGGGGAAAGCTTCTAAGCAGGGAAGTAGCAGAGCTCATGCAGTCTCTGGCCTCTCCATTATCCCACACAGCATAGGATGGGCATAGAGATTCTGTGCCCTACCAGAGAGGGGCTTTCCATGGCTAGCATGTTGGGAGAGTACTCCAAGAAAGAAATAAGACCTGCTCACACATTTAATTGTATATTCATAGGTTAGCTTAAGAGGCACTAGAAAACACTTTTTTCTTCAGGTAACAAGAAATATGGCATGGTATATTCAGACTATGGGATATCCAAGGGGCAGGCCAAGATCTGATTGCCAAGGACACTCAGAACAGTCTTGTGTGCCAGGAATAATAAAATCAGTGAAAGGTCAAAGTGTCCCTGGAAGCTGGTTCAGGCCAGCTTAACTCTGCTAAGCTACTGAAAGAAGAAATAAACCTTCAGGGTCATCCTTATTTTTTTCATCAGTTTCCATTTGGGAAGGGGGTCAACTAGTTTTTATGTTTACACATCTTAAAATTCAATTTCTGGAGTTAGAACCAATAATGCTAACATTTTTAAATGTCGTGAAATGATTCTTTGAACTGGCTCATTTTTTAAATAAATGCATTAAATAAGAGCTATAATCTATGGATAACTTTTTATGGTTCATGGAAAAAGTTTGATGATAACATTTGAAAACTAAACCAGAGTTTTTTCAGTATGGTAGCCATAAGACCATCTTCATCCCAAAGGTTTAGTTTTAAAATGCCATATATGAAGAAATGCATATATGAATATATAAATCATTTTCACCCTTTGAGGAAATGTGGTATATTGTCATTATGAGAAGACATTTGAGGCATAAAACAAAAGCCTAAAACACATCCAAATAGAGTCAAGCCTTCCATTTCCTCCTCTATCAAGGCACATCTGTGTATTGATCCATATAGGAAGGTAATGTCTTCTACTGTCTCCTTTCAACTCTCTAGAGTAGTAGTTCTTTAAATATGGTCAACAGACCAGCATAATCAACATCACCTGAAAACTTGTTAGAGCTAGAATTTCTTATGCCCTCTCTATTCCAGACGTATGGAACTTCTGGGTGATATTGCTAACAAGCCCACCAGGGGATTCCAATGTAAACTGAAGTTTGAGAACCACTGTTCTGAGTACACCCCTCATCCCCTCCTCATAGAGCATTCTGGAATTATAATTTCACCTTTATAACAATAAAACTGATGATATCACCCATACTTTTCTTTCTTATAAAATTTAAATTAATTTTTTAAATGTGCTTGGAAATTAACATATTTTTATTGAGTGACATGAAGGAGATTATTGTTAGCATTTAAATTACTTTGTGTTATGAGACTCTCATTAATTACTTATGTTCTTGGTAGCTGATACTTTATTGAAAGGACCTGTGCTAACATTAATAAATGCAAACAGAGTGGAAGGTCTTGAGGTTAATGAGATAATGAAACATTAATCTGTGTTTCTTCTTTAATGTAAAATGGAGACTCATCAGGTTCATTTTATATACTTTACATTTGTCTTTTCAGGAAGAACAAAGTATGCTAGCTATGGAAGATGAGGGCACAGTACAACTCCCATTGGAAGGGCACTATCGGTAAGGCATAAATTTAAAAACACATCAATTTAAGTAATTACATGCATTCTCTATACTCTATTTAAGAATTTCATACTGTGTAGATCCCAGAGAGGTTTCTTGAAGTTGTATTAGAGTAGAAAGAACTGAGTTAGATAACCTGGGTCCTACTACTAAGTTTTGCCAGTAATAGCTGTGTGACTATAATTAGATAGCATTAAATGAAGTGAAGCAGGAAGCTGTTGTTGGAAGTCTTTCTTTTTCCTATTTTATAATGTTTATGAAAGATCCCTTTCATATTCTCAGAAAGTAGCACCAGAAGACAGATCAAGGTTTATTTTTGGTATAAATGAGCTAGGTATTCACCAAGTTGATCACAGATAAATGTTTTAACTGGGAATTTTCCCCTAAGAAAAGGAATTTCCTAAGAGATAGCCTATTTCTTAAGTTAAAGGATTCAGTCATATCAGCCATTTTATGAAATATTTATGCAATTCTCCAAAATTTTTTAATCTTCTTTATATACAAAGACATAGCAAAAGAAAGCAAACTACTGAAGTTAGAATGAAAACATTTGCAAGAATTTGGCCCAAAATTCTCCCTTCTCAATCTCTTCTCTGTCTTCCTTTCAATATAGTTTAGTTTAAATAGTTTTCTTGTACAATTGTATGTATCAATTAGTACCCAATTTCATAGTCTCAGATTCTTTATGAATAATTTAAGGTTATGCCAATAAAAAAGCAGAAAAGATGTTTTTTCTGAGAAGGGAATTTGTCATAGTGTTTGAAACCAAAATAGGAGAGAATTTTCTGGGTCTTCAGGGTCTGACTTTAAAATCATATTCTCTAGAATTTAAAAAATATATAATTATATCCCACTTAAGAGGGAGCACAAGTATAAGATGTTTTATCTTTTTTTCTTTTATACAACATTTAAATTTTAAAATCTTGTTGATTGTTTAGTTGAACCAGCATATTCCGAAGTATATTTGGTAGAAACCTAGTCTCACGTGGTACCACTCTCAAAAGGGCTGTGTGGTTAAATAAGTTTTAAAAAATGTTTCATACTGCATTCCAGTTTGGAGATTCACAATGCTTATTAGCATATTAAACAATCTAAATAGTACTGCATTAAAAATATAGCTTTGTTTAATCAAGTATTTTAAAAAATATTTTGCTCACAAGACTTTTCCTCACATAATATCATGAAAAATGTCTATTCCACATGATGCTTTCTTTAAGAAAGTAGTCAATCTGTTGCTTTGAGTTACCAGGAAACTATCTTTCTAGGAAGACCAAAATAGCTGGAGGGTTAAGAGGAAATGAAGAACACATTTCCAGATTGGGCAAGAGAGGGAGACCCAAGGATTTGTTCCTTTTAAGAGTTACATTTGTTTCTCTCTTGTGACCTATCACCAATCGGGGTTATATGAAAAAGTGAACAAAGAAGGAGAAGGGTAGCTCCATGTGAAGGGACATGATGAGCAGAGGGAAGAGCAAGGACAAGGCCCCCACACAGCACCATGCACGTTGTGGTCCAGAACAGTCAGGAGGCTGCTGCATTGGGGCTGGGAAGGAGTGAGCAGGGATGCAGTGACAGGAGGTGAAATCAGAGTGAGGTGGGGACAGAGCCTTTAGGCCATTATAAGAACTTGGCATGGACTCTGAGTGAGTGGGAGCCACTGCAAGGCATGAACAAAGGAGGTAAGTGATCTGGATGTTATGAGGTACCGGGCAAGAGTTTAAGCAATGGACTTGCAGAACCCAATCTCTGTAATTTGAAATGAACCAAAAATACCACAGGTCAAATCAGTATCTATATAACTAGGATCTTTTCTTTAGATCTTTTTACTTTTCAAAGATTGTTTTCAATAATTGAGAGAAATATTTAATACTTCTTCATTCTTAATTATCAAAAATAGTATACAACAGACAAAATGGGGTATACATACAATGGAACATTATTCAGGTTTAAAAGGGAGGAAATTCTGACATATGACATGGATGAACTTTGAGGATATTATACTAAATGAAATAAGCCAGTCACACAAAGACAAATAGTGTATGATTCTACTTATATGAGATACTTAGGGTGGTCGGAATCCTAGAGACAGAAAGTGGAATGGTGGTTGCCAGGGACTGGGAGGAAGAGAAAATGGAGAGTTATGGTTTAGCGGGTATGGAGTTCCAGTTTTATAGTTTAAAAAGTGTCCTGGAAATGGATAGTGGTGATGGTTGCACAACATTATGAATGTATTTAATAACCCTGAACTGTACACTTAAAAATAGTTAAGGTAGTACATTTTATGCTATGTGTATTTTACCACAATTTAAAAATTGGGAAAAATACTCTCCATAAATATATGATTGTCCTATATGTAGTTTCTGTCATTGAAAAACTGCAGTACTCATTTAATGTTTATTATTTCATGTGGGGACACTCCTGTCTAGAGATGATCCATCTGTGATCAATATTTCTGATGAAATGTCAAAGGCTGCCTTGTGGAGGAACCTTCTGATTACTGCCGATAACTCAAAAGATAAGGAGTCAAGCTTTCCTTCTAAAAGGTTTGGATTTTAAAATAATAAGAATTTATACTAATTCCAGTTGTTTGTTGACATAAACCATAAGCAAAAGAATAATACTGGTTTCCATCAAATTTAGATCTAAATATTCCAGAAAATTCTTTCTGAAAGTGGATAGAAATTATTTCAAATATTGACATATTTTTCAACATCCTCCTTTCAAATTAAAAGCTTACTCCAAAGCTATTAAAGTGTTGGGGGAAGTATGTTAGAAATGAGTCACAAAGCATAACATTTTTGGACATTCATCTTGGCCTACTATTTTTCAGCGTGATTTTATTTTACTCCCTCATCACCCACTTCCCCCAGAACCCCTTTAGATGTCTAACCACATTTTACACTCCCTTATTTTCCCTTTTTTAGATTGATATGCATTGTGTATATTTTATATTTATATTTTATAAATATGCATAAGTATTTATATTTAGTATAGCTCTAGTCCCTGATTCCAACCCCTTGAAAGTCTTCCCTAAACTTCTTATCTCAAAACATTCAGCTCCTGAAAGTACTATCCATTCTTTCTTCTCTGTATGTAACATCTCCAGTATTGTGGATGGTAGTTTTAAGTGCATGCTGGGGGAAGAGTGTGTCCCTAAATCAACAGTCATCATGGGATTTCCAATAGAATTTTTCAGAATTTATAAATAAGAGTTCAAATCACCCAGTCTTCTTAGATGCTGATCTGAAGGAAAAGGAATTCCTATGTTATGCTAATATATCTTTTTGTTAGAGAGTGATTGAGGGATTTGGGACAGTATTTACTATAATTATTAAGTTCCTTTATTTTCATAACCTTAAATTAACTTTTTCTACTTAATTTTTATATTACATTTTTGTCATAAGCTCCCCTTCCTAATCACTCTAGAAGCTGATTCCCCAAAGGTAAGACCCTCTCCCTCAAACCTGTTCCTTGGTTGCATTTCCTTATGTTAAATGGTGTCTTCTAGAAACCTGGTTAGTCTATGTCCTCTGTGTGAGTTTTGGGGAGGCAAAAGGCATGGAGAGTGTTTGGCTCAGATCCAGTAACATACTGAGTTTCATGGCATTTCTGTAACAACTCAGCTCTTTAAGTGAGTCTGAAACTTGAGTAAACTTTATTCCTTTCTTGATTTATACAAATGCATCATGTATAAATCAACAAGTTTCACAGAACTGTAATTAGCAATGGCATCAAATTTCTGAATAGGGAAAATTAAATTTGTCCCTTTAAGAAATTGAAAAGCTGGCTGGGTGCAGTGGCTCATGCCTGTAATCCCAGCATTTTGGGATGCCAAGGTGGGCAGATCTCTTGAGGTCAGGAGTTCAAGACATGTTTGGCCAACATGGTGAAACCCTGTCTCTACTAAAAATACAAAAAAATTAGCCAGCCATGGTGGGGGATGCCTGTAATCCCAGTTACTTGGGAGGCTGAGGCAGAAGGATCTCTTGAGCCTAGAAGGCAGAGGTTACAGTGAGCTGAGATTGTGCCACTGCACTCCAGCCTGGGACTCTGTCTTAAAAAAAATGAAAGAAAGAAAAGAAAGAAATCGCAAAGCTGAGAGCCTCAGCTCTCATTATGTACCACCATGCATCCAAACCGGCAAGCTGTATCTCACTTCATGAGACATCAATGGAAACATGGACTAGAGAAAGAAGCTACATTAGACTTGGAGAATATATCTCTTGTTGCTGGTTTTTGTCACCCCAAAATCGCATGCTGCTTCAGTGTCATCTCTATACCAAACAGCATAAACAAGACAAGACAAAAAAACAGGTGCACAGAATCTTCATCCCAGAAGCTGGGAATTAGTTCTCTCTCTCTCTCAACCACCTTCAATATTTACTACAAATGAAGATAATATATTAATACATTACTCAATGGGCTCCCTTTCAAAGACTTTGGGTTGATGTTTTCTGTCTTTTAATAGTACTTTAAAACTTTCATGTATTTCCTTGCTTGGCTCAGGACAAAATAACATTTTATTCTAAAGCAAGCTTTAACTTTCTTTCTGAAAGATCCCTGTTACAGCCTGATGAATACTTCTCATAGGGAATTATGAGAAGAGCAGTTTCTCAAGCCCATTGACATGTGTACTTGTGAACCCTTTCACATAAAAGCATGACATTTCTCTGATTTTTTAAAAATGTTATATCCAGTTTTATGAGCTCAAAATTACATGCAATTGTTGCTCAGTATGTGGATAATTTGAAACAATCAAACCTGTAAAATTTTTTCTTCCTGTATGATATGGATTCAAAGTCCAAACTCTTCCTCTGTTTTTCTTTGGTTCAAGCAAGTCTTGTGACATGATATTTTAACTATTCCTTAAAGTCAAGTGATACATTTCACCAGAAAAATCTTTTTGTTTTAAAAATATGTATCTAGATGACTTCAGACAGTAGTTGAATCTAGTGAATAACATAAGGTGTTTTAAAGCAGGTCCAATTTTCAGTAGATTATCCTTTATATCTAGATATAACCACGTGTTTCTTATTCTTTAAATGTATTTTCACTGACATGAGGTTCAAACAATTGTGGAATGAAAGTTTATCCAGGTTTCAGCTTTCCTTACCTTTTGATGTGATAACATCTGTGGTTTTCCATGTGGGAACCATCTCTTGGTTGGTAGAAAGGGTAGGGTTTACAGAATTCTAAAACTACTGATACCAAGAAAGTTCCCAAAGCCACTGCTTTTTCATGGTATCTGTTGAAGATTTTAAAGCATGATGACCAGAAACTGTGAAAATTTAGTACCTGGTAGAGTATCCATTGGCAAAAGAGGCCTAAAGACCAGATATAGACCCTAGTAAGGATCTATATCTCTTGAGTCCTGAGCTGGCTTCCATGCTGCCTTTGACACCACCCATCCTGAGTTACTTTCCATCCCATCCTGTGCTATAATATGTGTCAGAGACGCCTAGAAACCCTTTTTTCTTCCATGGAATTTGGAATAGAAGTTATATTTTCTCAATTATATCGTTCACTTTTTGTTGTCAAAAATATTTTATCAGTTTAACTGACAGTAGAATCTAAGAACTAACTGCAGATTCTATCTTATCTGGAGGATGTCTAATTTTGATCTTGATGTCATACATACATGCGACAAGAGCCTCTGCAGCTTATTACATGGGCTGGTGAAAACAGGGCTCATTAACAACCATATCCTATCAGAATAGGTTAGCACTGCTATGTTTTATAAAATTGATACCCAAGATCAGTGTGTCTGGAGAAGGTCCCTGGCAATGTTAGGAAAAGCGGCACTTAGCTTTGCTTTGGTCACAGAGGCTAGGCTCTGGGACTACTCACCATCCCCCAACACCCACCCCTGTACTCTCCACCACCTTTTTCTGTTCTGGATTCTCTTTCTTTGCTGTGATTGCCTAAGCTTAGGCTCTCTCATAACTTCTTGGAAATATTATTCATAAAAACGACTTTAGGCTGAGTGCAGTGGCTCACACCTGTAATCTCAGCACTTGGGGAGTCTGAGGCAAGTGGACTACTTGTGGCCAGGAGTTCAAGACCAGCCTGGCCAACATGGCGAAACCCCATCTCTACTAAAAATACAAAAATTAGCCAGGTGTGGTGGCACACACCTGTAATCCCAGCTACTCAGGAGGCTGAGGCAGGAGAATCACTTGAACCCAGGAGGCAGAGGTTGCAGTGAGTCAAGATGATGCCACTGCACTCCAGCCTAGGCGACAGAGCAAGACAACATCTCAAAAAAAAAAAAAAAAAAAAAAAAAAAAAAGAAGCCCTCCACTGTTTTAGTGCCATTAAGAAGTAGTAGTTTCATAGTTTGCTTAGCAGCATGACAGTACCAGGTCACTTTTTGCCTTCTCTTGAAATATTGCTTCCTTATATTTTAAATTTTTACTTTTCAAGGGCAGGGACACTCTTATTTTTCTTATATTTCCAGGTCATTATGGAGTCGTGGCACATAATAGATAATGTAGTATATGTTTATTACAATGACAGATAACAGATACATAATACATATTTGTTACAGTGAAAGCTTAAAATTGATTGGCCTCCACAAAAGCAACAAGGAATTCAGAACAATAGCTCCCAGAGGTCTTGAGCTCGTTATAAAATTTCTGCTTCATAGTTTGCTGAAATCTAATCTGATACCAAAACTATGGTTATGATGAAGAAGGGAAAAAAACCTAGTCGTTTAATGGGTTATTGTTTTGTAACCAAACAACCAAAGCAGGGAATCAGGAGGAAGCACATCTGTGGATCAAGTTGATATTATGAGTGTTTTTATTTACGGCTTGGTGACTATTGGTGGCACTGGGAACACATTCATTTATCACAGGTTATGGAACACCTCCTATGTTTCAAAGCATTGTGCACACAGCATTTATGCATATGTAGAGACCAGTATGTCTCTGTCTTACAATCTTTTGCAGTTAGGATCTGTTATTCTATCTTTCAAAAGAGTTCACTGGAATTGGAAATACCAGCCTCTGAATTCTGGAATTCAAGCTATCAGAGAACCTAGAGGCCATCTAGTCTAAAACCAATTTTCTAGATAAAGAAACCAGGTCTCAGAGAGATTAAACAACTAGTCCAAGGTAGTGCAGCTCATTCTGAGCTTCTGAAGACTGAACCCAGATCTTCCAGCACCAAGCCCAGTGCTGCCCTTTTTCATTGACTTTGTTTGGCAAAAGAGACTGCGAGGCAGGTAGAGCTTAAGGAAAAGTTAATTTGGAAAGCAGGAGAGCAGACACTTGTCATATAAAAGGAACTTAAAGTAGAAGAAAGTGAGTCATACAGATAGAGGAGTTAAAAATACGAGTTAAGGCTCTCAACACATCATGTGCACACTGTCATCTTTTCTCATGGAAGGAGAAAAGAAAAGGGAGAAAAGTTGCTTTGCTCTGACCTGTAAGTAGTATGTGCTGAGAAGTGTGGCAGGCACAAACCCGGGCGCCATAGACACGCGCTCACACCAGCTCTCAGAGCTGGCAGCGTGCCACAGATGGCAGAAGCTCCGGCACTTCTTACCTGATGGTGCCGGGTGGTGGTGACAACTGAGAAGGGCTGTTTCTAGCTTGAATTGGAGGAAAAACAATTTAAAAAACACACTCTTAGAATGTGTCTAAGTTATTGACCATTTAGAAAGCTGTACAGGAGGCCCCATAGAAAAATGGAGTTTTATTACTTTATTACTTGGAGAAGAGTTATAAAACCAAGGGTGTCTCCATCATTAAGTGTTTCATAAATTTATATTAAGGGCTGAAGTTAACAGTAAAAATGTGTGGATTCTTCCAGCTTAGGGCCTCTGTAGCTGGCTGTGGGCTGCCCTGAGTGTCAGCAGTGTGGAGAGTCACATAGAAGCCTTAGTTAAAGAGGGTTTTTCCATGTGCTGCAAGTATCAGGGAGAAAGCATTTCTGGCCCCTCAGGAACCTGGTGTGAGCTTCATCCCTCTAATGACATTATTTGAATTTTCCATGAAAACTGTCAGCATGAGAGTAAGAAAAGTGTACAATGGAAAAATATTGAAACAAATAGACAAAAATGGTAGAGTCACATGACCAATTTGCTCCTTGGTAAAGTTAATGATAGGGTGAGTTTAAACAGAAGCCACTTGGGAATGAGTTTATCTGAGAAGGAATGAGGTGAAGCATCATTCCTCTGATGTACAGGGTAAGGTTCTGTCTGTAAAGAGACAGCACAGGTGTCTGGAGAGCAGCATGCATGGCAGCCTGTCCACCAGACCAGTGGAGGTGTCTGTCTGACCTGGCCAAAGTGTAGTCTTCATCAAAGGCCAAGATCCAGTCCATGCACAAGGGAGGAGCCATTTGCAGCAGAGTTCAGAAATGCCTCCTGTGACATCTTGTTTGTGTCATTTACTGGAGTTGGCATTGTCTTAAGATGGGGGCATGGCTGACATTTTCAACAATGATCAGTGAGTCACTTGCCCAAATGAGGACCATGATATTAATCTTGCATGTTTTTGGAACTGTTTAAAAAAATGGCTGATTTTTGCTGTGTAGTGTCTGTTTTTGAATTTTCCCCTCTCTGCAGTTTTTGGTTTCTGTCTCACTGAGTGCAGAGGATTTGAATTGTTGCTGTCTACCTGTGCTTTGCAGCATGAGAGAGCAATGCCTAAGGGCTCTTGTGGTGCTTTGGGGTTGACCGGTTTTATGTCTGAGCAAGCAGATCTCGTAGTAGCCATGCTGGATTGCAGTAACAAATGTCTGCTTTTTTTTCCCTCCTGTAGCATTGAAAGCCGAAAAGAGAAGAAAGCTGACTCAGGGAAAGGTGTTGACAGGGAGACTTGTCTATGATTTGATCTTCAATTTATTTTTTACATATATATGAGAAGAGTGTCACAATTATTAATAAAACTGCTTTGATCATGTATTGTAAATTCTGTCTCTCAACCCAAATCCACCTTCATACTGTAAGTAGTGCAATACTTGTTCCATTTCTGTGTTTAAACTTCTGAGCAGTGAGACACCATTGTGAGCAGATACAATAGCCAATGCAAGAATATACGTGTTCCTTGGTGTATGTTAGACATTTGCAAACTGGATTCTGATTGTCAGTTTTTGAGAGCAATAGCTTCCTTAAAGAGACAAGTCATATTTACCTACTTAGTATTTTCCTACTTTAGTGACCTGAAGATGCCTGATAATTTCATTCAAAAGAATTTTTGAAAGGTAGTCTTACTTCTATTTAGTTTTTATAGCTTAGCGTTAGTGACTTATTTCAAAAGACCCAAATCAAAAATTAGTTTGAAAGCATTTTTTAATAATTGTATTTATGCATTTCCTTGATTTAATATGATACATTTAATACTTAACAATTTCTATGTAACTAAAACTTAAAGTCATTTGAAAAAATATATAGAAATCTATTTACAACTTCTTAAAAATAATCAGACATAATGCAGAGTTAAGAAGTATTTGCTTAAAATTCAAGTTGTGACTACATGATCAAATATTAGGCTTATATGAAATGCTTTAGGAAAACTTTGTTACGGTTTTGTGGGATTTTTCAATATAAACCTTTATCAGAAATTCGCTGTTTCTCTCCCACTGACAACAGATGTTTTCCAAATAAACATATTCTATACATACTTGTGGAATGCCACATGGTGAATCATTGTATGTGAAATTCCACTCCTGTACAGTTACTCTGTGGCTAATGGTCATGCACTGCTTAATGCTGGTCCTGAATTATGTTCTCATGTTAGACCAACAGCTCTCCAATTGTCATTTTTTTCTGCAGAATTCTTTTTTCCACTTTTAAATTAAATGCATGTTGTGGAAAAACAATCTTTTAAAAGAAAATTGCAGATTCCATTTGAGAAGGTTCTGTAGATATTTCAGTCTGTATAAAATAATACATCTTTACTAAACTTATGTAAGGAGAGAGCAAGTTAAGAAGCTTTGGCCATTACTAAAAATACAGTATTTCATTTTACTTTCGATGAATGTGAAGTTAATAAACCTAAATCTCATAATGCTCTTGGTTCCTAAGTATGAGTGGCAATCATCAACTTTGTAATACTTAAATATTCAATTTTACAGTAATTCAGAGCCCTGTGGCTTTTACAGACTGTTAATTCTGTACTCTGCGTAGAAGTACAAGTGAAAAGTGAAGAAAAGTTCCTCTTGTGATTAATCTAATGAGGGGAAATAAAATCAACAAAGCTTCCATTAAGTTCTACATTTTGATACCTTTTAAAAATTACCCTTACAATTCTTTAAGGAGCTCCCCTTTTTATGGAACATGAGCCTAAAAATTATAGAAAGAATTTTAAGTTAATAAAGTTTGTATTTATAACTGCTGAAAAATACAGAAACTTTCTGTTCCAAATATGTTACCTTTGTGTATTTTATAATACAGATACTACATTGTAAACATTTCCACTATTTTATGATTTAGCCAGTCATTCCCCAAAGCAGACTCTTAGTGTTTTAATATATTAACAACTGTTCCGTTAAAAATGATCATAGTGAAATTAAATCTTCACATGATCACTTATTTGAATAAGCAATCATATCCAATGAAATTCTGTATTTCTGAGTATTTTTATAGTCATTTGTTCTTGTGTGAATTTTAATGTTATCCCTATGTTCATCCTACTATTTTGAAATCTTATAAAATATAAGAGAAATGTAGTATTATATATTTACTTCTAATTTCAGATTCCTGGTCAAAATTACTGAATATCTTGAATGTAATTTAGTGCAAAGTTTAAGTAACATGTAAATGTGACTAGGACATTGTGTTTTTCACAATTAAGAAATGTTATGTGGAAATAAATATTTATCCTAACTAATTTCCTTGCACATTTTAAATTGTAATACAAAGTGTCTTGTCTTTTTTCTTTAATTAGTAAATCAGTGTAAAACACAAATTTAGACACCCCCAAAGTTAAGAACTCTTGGTGATATAAACAATTTAGGAGTATGTTTTAAGAATAAACAATTTGAACTTTATGAACAGAAGATTATGAGAACTGTGTAGGGATATATTTACTCATTTTTCCAGAATTGGGTGCAGATGACATTGTTTCTCATGCTAGTAAAAACCTCCAAGGTCATTAGTAATATTCCTTATTATTAGAACTCTATTTAGACTTTCGTTTTTAACTTCCGTGGGGAAAGCATTTCCTAAAATTTGTCTTCTCTCTGTTTGTTACAAAAGTCAGATGGGACCATTATTCTTTTGTAGCCATCTGGCAGTGTGTTGTGGAGATAATTGCATTCAGAATTCTATCTAACCTACTGCTTGGTATTTTTCTCTTGACTAGTGAATTTACTTTGTAATTGCTACTATGTCACAGGCTACAATACTGGAAAATTTTTCTGTATAATATAGAAATATATAATCTGAATGTCTCCTTGGTACAGTTTAAACCCATGGTTTGATAGAAACTCTTCACTGATGGTCTATAAGCAACTTGTATTTCAACATGATTCCTAGATCTTTTAGGATTTTTCTTGCCTCTTAAAAGTGTGACTTACTCTGTTTTCTGTGGCATTGACCTACCTCTGTTTTGATTTAACTTTGGCCTATTTGCACCTGGGCACTTGTCTATTTTAGTATTATTGCAAGATTGCTCTCTAATTTTTCCAGTATGTTAATATTTATCTCATCTATTCACACAATAAAATGAAATGAAATGAGATTACGGCCATTTGAAAGTTTTACGAGAGTCATTTGGATAATATGATGGTTCTCTAAATGTCTACATTGAGAGGCTAATTGTAGTCACTCCCCTTGAAGAGGCCTAATAATCAAAGTTTACTTGTAATACTTTATTTTAGAGATCTATTTTGATGTTCTCCATGGAAAGCTGCGGCTAACTGATTCAACTGTCAAACCGTTCAGTTTCTGTTGGTGTACTGGGTACTGTCATTTCTGCTGGAACTTTGAAAATAGGACTATGATTCTCGCTTCTAAGGGCAGGGTGGATACATAGCTATAAATAATGTGATATGTACTGAGTTGATATATGAGTAAAGCCATTTTTTAAATAGGGCAGAGTTTGAGAAAAACATTATAGAAGAGGTACCTCATGAATTAGAATGGAAATGAGGAAGAAAATACGCTCCAGATGTTGAAGGAACCCCTGCCTACTAGGCCTCTTTTCTAATGAAGTATGACCAGAATGACTCCATCTTGAAGTGAAGAGCTAGAACACTCTTAAGGCACCTATAAGGTTAATGCTTATGGTCTGAAAATAGCCACAATCCAAGCTGGCTACAACCTATTATTACAGAATACTTATGACCATACAGAGCATCTCCCACTATACCTGAAGAATTCCCAATGTCCTAAGAATGCAGCCCTCTTTACTTAGGGATAATGTTAATCAGCAAGCTTAGGTTAAAAGATTAAGGGTCATGTAATATCAATGACACCAAAGGTCCCTACCTTTAATGAGCATGTAGGTACATTCCAACTTTAATTGTAGCTCTTTGTAACTTCTTATAAAAGTAGAGGAGCTAAAAAAGGACAGGGGATTCCTCCTTTTGCTTTCAGAGGGTACCCCACACTGTAATGAAGTAGTTTCTGAAAAATTTGCTTCTTCCACTATGCTCTGTGGCTTTTCTCGAATTCTTTCCTGTGTGAGATCCAAGGACCCATTTTTGGGGTCTGGATCGGGACCCCTTTTCCAGCTACACCGGAACTGCAAAGATTCTCAAACCTATGTCAGTATTGAAATAAAGATGAATTTTAAAAGTAAAGCTATATGGCATAATTAGAGCCTGGCATATTTGATGTATGGCATATTTGGAACCCAGCAAACAGCCCAATATGGTGGAGTGTTAGGAGGGTAGTGAAGACTTGTAGGAAAAGATAGAAACACAAGTCAGAGACATTACAAATGATGTTAAATTCTATCCTAGAACAGTTGGAATTTTACCCATTAAGAATTTTGAGTAAGGAATTTTGAAATGATTAATAGAGCAGCACAGTAGTGAATATAGCGGGGAAACAGTGGAATCTTCTCCTTACGGATCTCCCTTCCAGGATGACTCGCAGATGATAAAACTAAGTTTTCATGAGTGATCTATACATTTCTATTAGGATAGAAATGAAACAGGCTTCAGTATACTCCTTAGGCACCTAACAAGTAACTCTAGGCACAATAGCTTTATTATAATTACTTTTAAGTAGTGCATTCCCTTATATGTGGAGATCATACATATATATTGCACATATTTGTGTATATAGTTGTATTTGAAAAAAAAAAATGTTCTGAAAAGCAATGTCTACAGCAAGCCTGAGAGCGTTAAATCTAAGCATGGTACAAAGTTCAGACAATGGCTGCTTCATAATAATCCAGAAACCACCTTCTCTTTGTCTACCCTTGAATCCAACCCTACATTCTTACCCTGGACACAGCTTTCTGTCTGGATCCTCTTGCCTTCTGGTGTGTGTAGAGTTAAATATTTTTTTTCATGTGACTTCTTTTGTCCATTTTTTATAAGTTTCTTGAAGGTAGGGATGGTGTTTGGTGTTTTGCCCCTCTTTTGTAACTCTCAAGAGCCCAGATGTGTGCTCTGCTGTTTACCCAGCCAGCAATGCTGTTGATATAATAAGTAAAATATACCAGAGGATTCTGCTGCTCAGTTTATTAAGTATGATTAAAAATTCAAAAAGAATTCTCACTGACATGTCAGTATTGGAACACAGCAAATGTTTAATGAGTACCTTTGAGCACCCAGCACCTGAGGACATAGACGACTAAGGCAAGAATCTATGTAACCTATGGCGCCATCAAGGAGAAGCAGCTAAACGGTCGTGACTAGGAGGAGGGAAAAGGTGAAAGGAAGTTGTCAGGCATTGTATCTATGCAAATCTTCATAGCAATGCAACAGTTCTATAAGGTAGGTGTTTTCGTATTTTTTACAAATTAAGACACTGGAGTTCAAAAGACTAAGTATTGTTCTTTAAATGTTTCCCATTAGTGACTGGTAGTATTGAGACTTTAACCCAGGTCCATCTGACCTCAGCTGCAGTGCACTGTATGTCCAGCAGGAGGTGAGATGTGACTGCCTTCCTCCTTAACAGGTTATTAATTCTGGCTCATGGAACCAGAATCAGGTTATGATGATTAATATTTCTTCTTAATCTGTTACATTTTCTTTTCCACCACTCTTTTTGTTACTAACATTGGAAACAAGACTTAACCAGTGAAATACCTTTTTTGCTCATATGTCACAAATATCAGGACTTTGGATAGAAGAAGTTTAAAAAATAAATAAGGGTTTTAATTGTTGGATGGTCATACTTCACACCATACTCTCACATGCTTTTTAAATAATTTGAAGAGTTGGTTCAGATGAAAGGCTATATAGAATAAGAACTTTTATCGAGTTTGTTGAGGCTTCAAACCTGCAAGCACCAAAAAAAAGCTATTATCTCAATTAAGTAAGGAAATTATCTACTAATTCAAATTCTTGGGTTTAAATGTTAATATTGTCACAGAAAGAAGACTGTACAGAAAGATGATACATTTCTACAGAGTATAACATTGGCCAATTCATACCATGCTCTGAGCTTTTCTCATGGGATGGTGATGTTATACTTTATTTATTTATTTATTTATTTTGAGATGGAGTCTCACTCTGTTGCCTAGACTGGAGTACAGTGATGCCATCTCAGCTAACTGCAACCTCTGCTTTTGGGTTCAAGCGATTCTCCTGTCTCAGCCTCCTGAGTAGCTGGGATTATAGGCGCCACCACACCTGGCTACTTTTTTGTATTTTAGTAAAAACAGGGTTTCACTGTGTTGCCCAGGCTGGTCTCCAACTCCTGACTTCAGGTAATCCACCCACCTCGGCCTCCCAGAGTGCTAAGATTACAGGCTTGAGCCATTGTGCCTGGCGGTAATGTTATACTTGGTAACCCCCACTTGTCTATCATTCTCAACCACCTGTATCCCTCAGACATCTTAAATACACACTCTAGGTCACTCAGGATGTACACAAAAGGGTTCTTTGACACTGCTGAAATAACTGTCACAGAGTTGGCCAACAAAATCCTCTTACTTTATGGAAAAAATCCATGTTTGTGTTTTGGTATGTTTTCTATTTAGAGTTTATTGAATCATAAATATGGTGCAAATCTAGTAGTCTTATACATCAGTATTCTCACATCAACTTCAAGCAAAAGTAGTAAATGCCAAGAAGTGGAACTAGTAGTCTTAGTGACTACCTGTGAATAAGAAAAGAAACAGAAAATACCCAGAATGACATGAAGCTCGATGAGTTAATTAACTTTTATGGTAGTAGCTCTGAGTTGTCAAGGATGCATTGAATTATATTCTGGGCCTGATATTTAAGAAAGTATGAAGGTACGTAATCATATTTAGCAAAATTTCCAACAAAGCATGTTAAAAAGTAATTATTTTTTAATAGTGATTTTCTAAAAATCTTGATAGAAACTTAAAAAGCAAACCCTGTATCCATGGAAGAGATATACGCCATTTCTCCTTTCTTTTCATGTATGGTCCTCTGGGCACGGGTGTACTCTAACAGGCTGTTTGTGAAAGCAGTCTTAGCCATTCCTGTGTCTGCAGAGGCTGCGGCTAAGACTGATAAGACAACTCTGCACATCTTAGTGGTATGACTGGTTCCTGTACGTTTTAAACTTATTCTCAGATTAAGTTTATCTCTAATTTACTTGTACATTTTCTTCTTTTTCCATAAGCTAATTTAAAACTCTCATTGGAAAGTAAAACTTGTCCTATGAGGGACGAATGAAAACTACTTTAACTTGACTTACATCATTACCTTTTGCAGCCTTCAATGCCTGAAAAATACATGCTGGGATTACCTGTGGCTCCAGAGAAAATACTGCATATGCTTAGAAACTAAAGGAATATTAATCCACATCATTTTGATATTGTACAAATATTAAATAGTATCTGACTTAGATATTACTATAATATCTGACTTGTATAATATCCAATGTTGTACAATATCTGACATTGTACAATGTCTGGTTTCAATTAAGATAAAAGGAGAATTTCCATTTCATTTTCTTTTATGACTATTAATGCTGTCCAGGATGTGAACTTATATTACTATTGCTTGTTGAAATATAATTCTGCAAAGTTTGGTCCATCTACTCACAATGACTGAACTATACTAAGAAACAGAATTTTGACAAGAACCCTACAGATTGGAAGGTCAGTTTGGGGTTCCAATGGAAGAGTGGGAGTTGAGATTAAATTAAGGTGAAGCTACTCAATGGCATGCTTTGAAATTATAGTTGAAGATGAATTTCACAATCCTCTGTCCATGCCTATGCATGACTCACCAGTCTCATGTTGAATTGATATACTTTTTTCCATTTCTTCCATTTTTAGGTTTTTGTGCTATAGCTCACCCTGTCTGGGAAAAACTTTGTCTAGCAAATGGTCTGAAGCTAAGTTTAAACTCATAAAGTCAAATTTTTTAAAATGAGGCTGTTTTGCAAATAATTAATGATGATTTCTGTCATCTAGATATTGCTTTGCTAGGTCAAATCCAGCATTTAAAATGTATGCTTTGGGCTGGGTGCAGTGGCTCACCCCTGTAATCCCAGCACTTGGGGAGGCTGAGGCAGGCAGATGACCTGAGGTCAGGAGTTCAAGACCAGTGCGGCCAACATGGTGAAACCCCATCTCTACTAAAACTACAAAAATTAGCCGGGCATGGTGGCAGGCACCTGTAATCCCAGCTACTCAGGAGGCTGAGACAGGAGAATCACTTGAACCCAGGAGGCGGAGGTTGCAATGAGTCATGAATATGCCACTGCACTCCAGCCTGTGTGACAGAGCAAGACTCCATCTCAAAAAAAGAAAAAAAGAATTATGCTTTCATTTTTATAGTAAGGTCAACCGCAAATAATTAGTCAAACACTTAAGTGATTGACTTGACTACTTCTACTGAGCCATCCGAACTGCCAGAATGATATTTCTGATCTATTTGTTCTTATATAAGCCTCATCATAGTTCCCTGGAATAAAATTATAAATTGTGTATGATATAAATAACAAATTATTTTCAGTTGATTTCTCAAAAGCTCTATGTATTTATGATAAGAGAAATTGCATTTTAGACAAAAACCTATGAACTGTTTAGCTTAACACATTTTTATATATCTAATTTTTTACCAAAGCTGAACTCTTTCCATATTTACAAGGTAGTCTTGGATTACTAACAAAATAAACAAGAGTCTTTCGAGATAAATGTGTCCACATGCCAGTGTGGTTTCACTGTATTGATTCAAGACACAACTCATTACTTCTGAAAAAATGAAGGCCCATTTATTAAATGACCAGGAGAGATTCCATAGTAGGTAGAATGGGAATAATAATACATAACATTCTATTTTATGTTCCATTTTTAAAAATGAGTCCAAGGAAGTTAAAATATTCTTTTAATTAAGACACTCAAAGAAATGAGATAAGAAAAATTGATGCAAGGACTCCCTTCAAGTTAAGATTTGCAATACAAATATTTTCATTTTTTAACAGGGCAAGCTGATGTGTTCACATCTCAGTTTCAAGCTGCCTCTTTCACTAGGAACATCAGTATTTTTTTAAAGAGCACATTTACAATGCTTTCCCATCACCCTTGCTGTGTTTTTGTAGCACCTATAGCCATAACTGGCACCTGGGGGCCTGCATTGCTGGCAGTTTCCCTTACATTTCTTTGGAGTCTTTTCAACTGCTGTGGTTTTACTTAGAAGTCAGTGCTTTGCATATTTGATTTCCTGAGACTGAATAGTCTTTCTCAGAAAACTGTGCCAGTCTGGCTGTGAACAGCTCTTCTCCGAGGGGAGCTGACAGTAGCCTGCTCGTGTTGGTATGCTTGGACTTGGGTTCCCAGCCATGCCCCGCTATCTTCTCTCCATAATCCCTCTTATCCTGTTCTACCCTAGTGACATCACTGCCCACATCTTATCGTCCCTTTAAAGAAGAGAACATTTGAACTAGTCCCGTTAGAAAAAGATTAAAATCCTGCTCAGGGAACCTAGGAAAAGCTTCCATAAAAACAATTCATATTTGTTGTTTCAGCAGCTGATGTGGAAATGATTTTAAACAATAAAGCCCGACTGGATAATTCAAACTTCTGTAAGGAAATAATCTGTTGTGAAGACAGAAGTCCCTACTTAAGATTATAGGTATGAAATTTAGGAACAAAGGTAACCTTGAGTTTCTTGATTTGAGTGTATATTTTTAAGATCATCATCTTGACAGAGCAGTTTTGATATAATGAAAACAATGACTTTAATAAGCTTTAAAATGCATGGTGTTTTGAGGTGCTAAGGTAAAGAGAAACACTGTTTGATAAAGTGGCTCATGTGAGTATATATATGCTGGTGTGCTGTGCTGCTTGCGATTCCATGGTCTTCATCAGTATACCACTAAAGAGAGAAAGAAAAAAGTTAGAATTGCAATTCCGTTGTCTTTAAAAAACAATAATAAATAAATTCAAATATGCTCTCAGGAGCATACATTGTATAAAACAGAGTGTTCTGACTCCCGAAGCAGTGTATAAACTGAAACGGGATCAAAGAGGGTGTCTAATTTTCTTCCAGAGCTTTTCCAGGGCATGTTGTTCTGTCCTGCAGAAGTCTCTGATCCTCTTTTGCAGGTGTTGAGAGAACTCACTGTGAATTTGGCTTTATTGCATACTGCTTTAAAGATATGACAATTTTAATTAAGCACCCAATCCACTTCCAAATTTGACTCAAAGGGCACTTAGAAACACACTATGCACAGGAAGGAATGCTTATCCCATTAAGCCCACTTGTTTTAATTAAAGTGTTATCAAGTGTTAAATTTCTATATAGTAAGATAAACTGTATTAAAATAAATGATTTTTAAAGGCAATGTTGCCTAATATATATCACTAAGAAACCAGAAAAAAACTATCTCAATATTACATATATATGTTTAACAGAAGTGAATTCAAAAGTCAGATGCATTGTTTGCAAACACTTAGATTTTAAACTGGTATTTTAAAAATCTGTATATCTGACATTTATGTAAAAGGCATTTATTATCTTGGGCAAAATTTTATCGATTGATACCTTATTAAATAATTGGGAAGTCATTGCTGGGCAAACATAAACGATGGAGATGTAAGTTAATTTTTTAAAAAGCTTAATTAAAGTAGTATATGTCTTTCCTTTGAATAGTAGAAAAATAAACTTCAATCTCTTATAAAACACTGACCCAAAACATATACAAGTTTTTCTCAGTATCAAATAACTGTCCCACCCCTATGCATTGGGCACCATTTGAACTGAGCACAGAGCAAATCATGTGTATTAGAGGACACATAAATACATATACATACATAAGAATATGTATTTTTTCCTTAATCTGAAAATCTCTAATGCAGAAAATGAATTTGACATAACACCCAGAAATATCCTCTGCATAGACAAAAACAGCTCTAGCCATTTCTGACTTTATAAAACAATTGTTTATTGCCTGTGGTTGTTCAACAAAAGATCACCTTGCAACTGCAAAAACTGAAGCATGCTCATTATTAAGATCCTACTGTTGTTAGAATGGCTAGTAATACATACCAGACAGAAATGGATTTTCATATTTGAGCTGAGCTATTATCATGCTGGTTTCACTTTAGAATTACTCTGCCACACATTTACTGAATAAGTGATTACTTTTGAATCAAAATAGGGAGAGACTGATCACATCAACCAGTGTCTTGATACTCCGAGGATAAGCAATATTGTGCTTCTTAATTGCAAACTTGCTAATGTTATTGAACATTATTCTGTGTATGGCTCAAGGATATCACTCCTCTGATTCCACTTTGAAAAAAAAAATTTAATGTTTTTATTCTGTTCTGCCTCTGGCACTGCCAAGAGAATTAGCCCAGAAAGAGGAAACTAGACCCCACCAGCAACTTCCCTCCCCTTGCACAAATTTTTCTATACCATTGCCTGGAAATCCACTCCAGCATCGACCAGGGCTTTGGAGATCTGAGCTGATTGCTGAAAGTGAACGTTATCTGCAGGGAGAGAGAGGAAACAAAGTAGCTAATAGCCGCCCGTTTTCTGGTACCAAGGGGTGGGAAAGGCACAAGAAGAAAGGGACTGTTTGAAGTTCTAGGACTCAGCATCCCATTTAGCCCAAGACAAGTGACTTGTGGAAAGCAACACTGTTTTATTGAAGTAAATGTAACAGTCTTGCCCCTCATGCTTTTGTTTTGTCAGTAGTGAAATTGCAAACCTGTCTGTGATACTAAAAAGTCTAATTAACTGAAACTCACCATCTGCTGTTCCATGAATAAGGAGGTACTCAACTTGTTTAAAATTTTCAGCTCTGCTCATGACTGTTGAATTCTGGAATTGGGAAAAAGAATGTCATTATTCAAAAAAGGATCTGCCATAAACTGATTTTTCACTTCAGTTTACAAAATAAAATGTTTTCAGCTGGGGCCCCCTTTGATACAAAATATAGCAAACCGATATTCAAGCAAATGCTGTCTCCATGCATGGCAGAATGCACAGCATGCCCTGTGCCTGGGAGACAGGACTGGAAAGGGAGGATGCCACATCTTCCCTGCACATGCAGGCAGAGGGCACCTGCCACCCAGCCTGCATGCAAAACCCCTTGAGTCCCAGATCCCAGATTGGCTGTGTCCTATGCATTAGCACAGGGCAGAGTCTCATATTAGCAATGTATGTTCCATGGGCTTCTGCTGTAGTTCAGCCAAAAAGTGTATTGCCATGGCAACCATGTGTCACATGGTGCCATACATGCTACATTTCAAAGAGCCTGTACATAGCATTTGCAACTAAACATACTCTGCAATATGTCATGTGAACTTTGGTCCACATTGCTAAGCTCTGAATGAAAAGCAAATATTACCTCTTTGGGAACAGATGTTAAAAACCTAGGCAAATGTAACATATGGGAGGGGAAGGGGGTAAAAAAGATCAAAAATGGCCTTAGAAAATCCGTGAGTTGTTGTCTGCCTCATTCCGTATATTGGAAGTGATGCTATTAGATCAAGTCATACCCAAATTAGCCAAGGAAGTAGGATAAAAAAATTGGGAGGTCAGCTTTTTGGGACTGCTATGTGGCCTGAGCCAGGGCTCCTAGAATGAGGGTCAGGGGTCTTGGATGAAAAAGTCATTGAAAGCATCTAGAGCTGGTGGTCTGATTTTAATTTGAGGATATTTACTAAAGTCAGGATGAAGGTAAAAATGCCGCAAAACACTGCAGTGTTTTGGGGAGAGGGTGAGCTAGGGTCCACTATGATGATCCTGTTATGGGTTGGGCAGGGAAGGGGCAGCAACATCTCCATGGGTTTTAAAGCAGCCAGCTGGTCCTGCAGCACCTTGGTGAATCAAATTCAACTTTATGAAAACCAAGGTTTATATTTCACAGATATATCTGTAGCTCATACCAGTTTATATTTTTGATGAGAACCTTGGTGGCCTGGCAGGAAGGGGATGGGGCTAAAGTAACAGTGTTTGTTTCAAGTTCCAGTTTCAGTATCAGTGAGCTATGCAACTGGAGACATGCTACTCTTTGAGCCCTGATTTCTGTAAAATTGTAATAGAGTAGTCCCCCCTTATTGGCAGTTTTGCTTTCTATGGTTTCAGTTACCTGCAGTATAATACAATAAGATATTTTGAGAAACAGAAAGACACTACAGTCAATTAACTTTTATTATGGTATATCGTTATAATTGTTCTGTTTCATTATTGGCTATTGTTAATCTCTATGATGCCTAATTTATAAACTTTATTGTAGGTATGTGTATCTGTAGGGGGAAAAAACATAATGTATAGAGGGCTCATGACTATCCATAGTTTCAGGCATCCACTGGGGGTCCTGGAATGTATTTGCCTTAAATGAGGGTGGGCTACTGTAACTCCTCTTACTCCATCACAATAATAGGAACCAAGAGATATGGCAGGGGCATTTTGGGGAGGTTAAATTTCTGATGCTGATGTGAGAATTCTTTAACAGTGTTTCTGGAAAAAAGACATTTTATCTACAACTTTCAGGACACAGCCACCCAAAATGTTTTAGTCAACTGAATGTCACAAGGTCATCCTGACCTAGTAGGCTTAAAAGCTCCTTCCTTTCCTGTGGAGGCTAGTTCCCACTTGTCCTGACCATATTCCATTTCTCACTTAAATTGAGAATTTTACTTATGAACTCTCAGAATAAAAACCTGGGTGAGACTCCTTAAAAGTTATGCTTTTATCTTACTTTATTTTGGAAAAACTTTTTGTCTGATATGATGTCTCAGATAAATACATCCAAATATGAATCCATCTATCCATTCATCCCAACATCACCATTCATCCATTCATTAATTTTTTATCTAGTAAATCAATATTTACTTATTATATACTCTACTAAATGATAAGATCCATAAGAGAACAGATTTGTCTATATTGTGCATTACTCTTAACATCTAATAGAATGCTAAATATTTATCAATTAAATGAGTAAATGAAATAAATTATCAACCTCTTTCAGTGTCCACTATATTTGATCCTAGTTTTGCAGAATCAAGTGTTATCAGCGGAGGGTAGGGAGAACGAAATGTGCTCAATCTGAAATGTATTGAGATATGTTTTGCCCACTTTCAATCCATACACCATGCCATTAATGATAATAGTTAACATTCAGTTGAGCAGTTACTCCTTGCCTGTCGCTGTGTTAAGCATTACATATAAATAAGGGTTTGTAAAAGCACTGCTATATCGAATCCTTGCAATATTCACATAAAATAGGTCTAGACCAATCCTGCTTTCTGGATGGAGGCATTGAGATTCAGGAGGTGAGTAACTTGCACCAGGTTACAACTACAGCAAGTGTCAGAGATGGATAAAATCTGACAGCAAATCCCTTTTTACTTTCTACGTTACACTGCATCTTTACTGAAATTCCAAGCTGCTTATGATGTGATCTTCTGGCAAAGAAACGGTGTGAAATAAAATGCTAATGAACTGTCCTGGAATTTAAAGTGCACAATAATAGTGGGTATCGTTTGGCATCCTCCTAAGACCCCATGCGTTCTCAGACTGCACTAATCAGAAGAGAGATTGCCCTGCACAGCCCTGGGCGATTTGAGAGGCACATTCTGTGACTGTGCAAGTGACATATAGCCTAATGGGACAATAGAACTCTGAGCAGTTTTCTGGCCTTCAGAGAGGAAAGGGGCAAAATAAATATCCCTAAAACACAGTTTTGTGCAGCATTCAAAGCTGGAGAGAAGAAAAGCTGATTCTTGAGCACTGACCGTGAACATTAATCGCCTGAATTGCAGGCCCAGGTGCCCCTGTGTGAGTCCTCTTTGGTGATCCTTTCCACTAGCCATGCTCTCAGCCTGCACTGACTTCCTCCCTCCTCGTTTCTCTCCGAATTAAATTTAGCTCTTTGCTTGCGGAAGACAGTCAACTTTAACACTCAGACCTGACCCAAATATAAAACTGTGCCACCTCACCTCACCTCCAAAAGCCTCATGGGCCTGCCTTGCTTGGCAGCTTGAATAGCAAAAGCTGCTCCTACAACCTCCCCGAGCCATAAAACTGAGAAATGTCATTGAAACATAGAGTAATAGTTAGGAGACATATAAATACGCAGGACAGTTAGCAAGGAATGTGATAACTACTGGAGTTTGGACCAAAACAGTTTCTGGCTGCCTTTTTTTTTCTTAAATGGAGTGAATACAGGCTGAAAGAAGACAATTTTTATAAACAAGTAAAACCCTGAGCCTAAGATAAATGTTGTGATGTACACACTGTAGCTGTGATGAACTAGACATGGTGAGAAATGCAACATACTGAGAAAAAGACGAAAACTGTGATAAAAGTGTCATGATGCAAATTGTTTTACATTAACAATATTACACTACAAAGAAAGAAAGACAAATACTTTAATGCAGCAAGAGAAAAATAAAACAAAAGCTTCCCCTGCAACTGCAAGATAAGTGTGCGATTTCAAGCACACACTTCCCCTGCTCTGGGAGAAGCCTCCAGAGGGACCTCTCTGTGAGACGGAGAGAGGCAGCCGAGAGACACACACCCACCTTAAGGCTCTCCGGCTACCCAGAACATTTTTTGCCCCCCAAAAAAGGCAGCTGTGTCACCTTGCTTCTGGAACCATTGATCATTCCCTACTCAACTGTGCGCATACTGGCTTCTCAACTAACACCCTTTACGGTCCACTGTATGGCACACTTGAAGCTGTAAAGGTAACACACAAAGCCAGAAAAAGAAATATGGGAATAAATTTAAGGTATAATTAATGATTAGAAAAAAATTAATTGTGCTATTTTAACCTACCAAAATAGGATAATCCCTCTTTGCCTATCCATGGAAACAGAAATAAAAAAGGAAATGGATGACTAAGTTAGAAGCTGAATAGTCTATCACCAACTACTAAAAAGGAAACTCAGAGTGATAAATGGGCAAGGATGCAATGGTGGTGCAGTTGGCACTCTCCTGAGGCTAGAAACTTCCGGAGAGCCCCGCTGCCAGCAACAGCCTGGCAAGGAGAAGTGGGAAGGATCGGTCCAGTGGCAGTGCCGACTCCACAGCATCTCTGAGGAGCTTTTCCTTCAGTCCCCAAGAAGAACCATCTGTAGCTGCTCGTTGGATCATGCTGGTTCCTCAGTTACCTTCCAACAAATAAATCTTTGTATTTTTGAATTAAAAGAGAGAGCTGATAAGAGGAGGAGAGTACTATGAGAAACAGAAGGTATGACAATTTTTAAACTACCCCTAGTGCCATCTAGCAACCATAAGGACAATTTGCTTCCTGAAGATAATAATGGTGGCAGCTGCCATGTTTTGAAAGCTTCCTTCATGGTAGGTGCAGGCATCTCATTTAATCATTTCAATAACCCTGTGAGGTAGGTCTGATTATCTTATTATCCAGATGAGGAAACTGACGTTCAGCAAGGTTAAGTAGCCTCCTCAAGCTCAGACTGCTGGTAAGTGGTTGAAACAAATTGAGGACATGCTGGCCTAACCCTAAAAGCCCGTGTCCCTTACTGTCATTCTACTGGCACTTGACATCACAACCAAACAACTCATCCCATTTATAGGATCTTATAGAAAGAACACACATTCATTGGGTCTATCGGACAACCACCCAGCACTTCAGTAAGATACAACCTTGGGTTTAGCAGCTTGCTCTATGCATTCTCCTACTTGTAACCAAAGCTGCATAAATAATATTAAATGATGCCACTTTTGGAAGCACCATTAATACCACAGCAGGGGCCACAGAAAATGTTTAAGAAAAGAATGAATTAAATTCGTTAAATCAGATGTTTTACTTGTTTACATCTATCAAACAACTGTACCCATGGGATGCCAAGGAGAGAGCTCCCATCAACCCCAGACAGGGGGCTCTACCTCAGGCCTCACCAAGCAACACTGGCTTCTTTAAAGATCACACAGCAGTCAACATTTTATCAGCACTCAACAAACAAGTTAAGGTTTGGCTTAAATCTGAAGGTCTCTTTCCCTTTGGCATATTCTGGGATAATAGAACAAATGTCAAATCAGTACAAGATGGCATATTTACAAAATTGCACCCTGTTTTGCATAACCTAACGATGCAGCAGTTCTTAAGGATTGAACATTTCAAATCTGCTAGCAGAAGACTGCCAAATCTATGACTGTTTCATACACTTGCCAAAAGCCTATCAAATTTTGAGCAAAATGCAAAATAAATCTCCTCTACAAGTTAAATCAGTCCCTTCTGTGTGTTCCAGGCTGCCCTCTTCTCTTGGCAACAAGGCTCAGGACTTGGGTCCTATTTCTCTTGCCCTTGATCTGATACTTCTCTCTGTGTGTATTCATAAATCCATTCCCTCCCCAGGCTGATGTCCTGCCTTATTGGCTATAATTTGGCCTGCTCTTCTCGTAGCCATTCTTCTGTTATCCCTCAATTCATTGGACCTGCTTCACACATCCCCAGAAAACCACTCTTCCTGCTATTCATTTGCCTCCTGTGCTGATCTGCCTCTCCCAATACGTAACCTATTGAGAGCATCATGCTCATCCTCCCTGTCTTCCGAAATCTTTCTCTAATGATTCAGGTAAGTGCCCTCTTTCCCTTTTCTAACCCTCAATGTCAATATGTTGCGTAACATTTTTGTGCCTCAGTTTCTGTGTCAGTAAAATAGAAACACAGTACTTATTTAGGAAGATCTGGAGGAGAATTAAACCTGATAATCCACAGAAAGAGCTTAGAATGATATCTGGCCATAGAAGCACTTAATAAATGAATGAAAGCATGAATGAAATAAGTGAAACTAGAGCCCCTCCTGGCTAGGGAGTGGAGAAGGGGAAACCCTAACTTCTCGGCTACCTCCCTTCCCCTCCCTACATGCTCCTAAGGTATAGAATTCCTGGGGCTTCATCGTCACAATTTGAAAACCACAAGTCTTTTTCAGACATGCTGGCTACTTTGTCATATTCAAATTCTTCTTTTATTACTTACTCTCTTTTATTTCTCTCCCAAAATATTGTTGTTTCTAATTGACAAGGAATAACCTTCTGAATGATTAAAACACCAGGCATCTTGAATGAGTAAATGAGTCTACCACATGTTAACATTTTTTACAAGTTTGACTAAAAGACCTGATTGACCACATAAGAGACCATTCCCCACTGTTGGGAACCTACTCCACAAGATGTGGCTACAGCTGCTGTCTGCTGATTGACATTGTGAGGGTTGCCTCTTTGGATCTGATTCCTTTGCTCAAACCTGTCACCATTTTTGTCTGCTGTGGACTGAGACATATTGCAGAAAAGATGTTTCCAAAGAGCTATACTACCCTTTAGCCCAGATTTGTCACCCCTCCACTTTGGCTGCCCATTTAGAGCTTCTGGAATTCAGCTCCTTGAGATGTTAGGGGAATGAACATCACCTTTCCTCTTTGAGGTCTGGATATCTTTTAAAAGTGCTTCTCCCTGGCCTCCTGCCAGTAGGTGGATGATTATCTCCAAAAGGAGTCTTACGGAGTCACCGCTTGTGTCACTGCACTGGGTCTAGGCCTTAGTCTCAGGGTCCACATGGCAGCTTTGAAAGAATAGAAAAGGGTGCCCCGTCTGGTTTGCCGCAGCCGTGTAGGTGTGTGCCTTAGAAAATGGAGTGTGGTCTAGCTTTCAGCAGGGCACAGGTTGAACAACTGCACATGGCATCCCCGCCTGTTCCATTCAAGTATGCAAATGGCTCTTCTAATTCCCTTTCCTCAATGGTGAGTAGGACTTTGATTTTGCAAGATGGGCTTCTCTTGGTGAAGTGGATTTCTCTAAATTCTTCCAAATCCAGGTCAAAAATCACCTAATAATAAATCCTTTTCTCATTTGAGTTTCATTAAAAACTGCATTTTCTTCCAAAAGGTGTAATTCTGGCCACTGTATCAATGGTTCTTTAGCTGAAAACATGGACAAAGATCAAGGCCTTACTTGCTACACACTTGGGGCATTCCTAATCCTCAGAGTACTGAAGAGTCACTGATCCAGACTAAATATGAACCACTTTAAAAATATTTCCTTCTGACCCACTGAAATGCACAGGGTGGTAAAATCTCTAAGGAATTATCTCCTTTGTCTTTTAAAAAACGATGTGAGGGAGAGAGAGAGGGAAAGAAAGGGAGAGAGAGAGAGAGAGAGAAAGAAAAAAACAACCTGGGAAAGAAAAGTAAAAGATGGGGTCCAGAGGGGCAGCTGGGGCCTTGGGGGAAAATAGAATCTTTGAATGTATTCCTGCCAGAGACAAAAGCACAGGCTCATTTAAAAAACAAAGGAGGGCAGCTTTATTCTAAAGCCTGCTGTGCACCAAAAATAGGCACTTAGCTTCAGTTCTCCACACAGATTCAGTTCTTCACATTTCGGAGGAAGCAACTTACCAGAGTGGAGACAATTCAGTTAGTGCATTTGCCTCGCTTGTATCCTGCCCACCTTAACTATCGCCCTCCCAAATAATTCCTCTTAGTAACACATTGGGAACCTTTAGCTCCCTGGTACTGGCAGTTTTAATGTGTCCATTGCCAGCAATGAATTTTGTGCCAAGAAAACCCGACTCCTGGCGTGGAAGGATTAAACAGTCCTCGGGTGCCATCTGTGCAGTGAAGTGAAAGAGTGACTTTGTGCACCCAGTGTGCGTGTGTTGCCATTGGCAGGAGGAAGTGACTTCTATTTACATGACTACCTCATGCAGCGCACACCTAAGGGGGGAGACGGAAATGGCCACAGCAGTGAGGGGTAGAGCTGGAGAAGAGGGGGATCTATGTGGGGACAAGGAGCCTATAGGAAAGGCTGGAAAATTATGCAGGTTGAAATGGCAGACTAAAACTAATCATCCTATCTCATTATATAGGGAAGGCTGGTCGAAGAGGAAATACCCCATTGGCTGATGTTCTTTGAGGAATTAGGGTAGGTGCCATGAACTTCCTTAGATGGCAGGGTTTGGGTTTGTTCCAGGCTCAACTTTTTAGAATATAATTTTGTAAATGAACACTTTGGAGTTATCATCCACTGTGTTCAAGCGAGGGATTGGGACCCTAGGCAGTTACATCTCTGATGTTTTAGGAACTTTCAGTACTTTGGGATATCTGAGAAAGCTCTTTGGCAATCAAATTTAAGTATTCTGGTTGGGTAGTTAACAAGAAAATTTGAACTGGGAAATGAAGGCAGTGATGGAGAAATTCTTGTATAACAATGTTTCCCTTCAAAAAGCTTTTAAGTTAAATCAGGAAAGGTTTGGGAGTTTATACTTCTTAAAAGAGAAGGCAAAGAATACAACATTGAATAGCTTGTACGCCTTGAATAGCTAACTGTACTGAAGAGGGGAAAATTCAGCACAAGATAACTATCAGTTCAAGGTAGAATAAAATGAGGATTCAGAGATATACAAGGAAAATATGGGATTCAAAAGGGGAAGCAGCTCCACTGAGAGGACTGTGTAAGTTTCTGAATGGGTGGAATTGGAGGGGAATTAACACTCTAGGTGAAAGGAGAAGAGGGCAAAGGCATAAAAGGGAAAGCCACAGAAACATTCAGAGAACAGCAAGCATTCCAGACAAAGTAGGCTACTGTAGGAAGGTTGCTGAACACCTGGGTGAAGAGTGAGGACTGGGCTTAGTTGAGTACACAAGAAGGAACCATGAACATGTTGTAGGTGGGAGTTAATCTCCCTGCTCTGTTGCACTCTGTTGCGCAGTATAAGAAGATAAGATAAGAGGAGAAAAATTGGGTTATTGTGATAAAAAAACATAGGTTATGTGACAATAGCAATGTGGTTATGAAAAAGGAAATTAGTGTCTAAAGCAGCTTATGGGAGATGGAGGAGAAAGAATGGGAAGAATTGAGCCCTAACTATCACCCTTAGCAGAAATGGGGACAATCTAATTATGGGACTGTTTTGTAGAGGTAGATGATTTGTGCATCTCACTTTGCAGATTGTTACTTTTCTATCTTGACTGATAGACATGAAAACAGTCATACAGACACTAACACAAAAGCATTGCGATCACAGCTCCCTGCACCCACACCCACACACACCTTACTCATTAAGCTGCAAGTAATTGGTAAAACTAAATTATCTATACTTATCTTGCAAAACTAGAAGTTTATTGTGTTTTGATCAGATGACTTCAGCATTCATAGTAATAGTGATGACATCTTACAAAAACACACAGATATTGCTCAGAGCAATGTATTAATGTGAAGTCATGCCACAGATGAGAAGAAATTGTGTTCTTAAATTATTCTTATTGTTTTTCTTCCTCTTTAATTCACCATCTTGGGAAAAATTGTGAACATTCTTTAGAAAATGTAAACATCAGAAATGATTTACCTTGTCTGCTGTAATTTTCAGGGCTTTTTAAACATTTTTTCCAACTAACATGACAAACAATCAGCAAAGTTTTGGAAGGATCAAAGTACCAGAAGGGCCCCTAATACTTACGCTAGCACTTCCAGCTGCATTAATGTGGCACCAGAGACAATGCTCTGGCTTTGCCGTGGCATCCACACTAGCACATGGGGGCTGTCAATGATAGTTGCACCCATACCATATTTTAAATGCTATAGCCCATCTGTAGAGCAACCTGCCCACTGGTTCTCCCATCAGGCAACCAGCCTGTTGGATGCTATTCAGTGATTTAGGTTTAGGGCTTTTTAAGGGTACTGCCCAACTGTACCTACCTCTCACCTGCTTTATTCAAATCTTGTGTGAAAAAAACTGTACGTAATTGGCTATGAGTAAGAAAATTATCCTCTCATATATACATCTTATGATAATACTGTAAGTAATTTCAATATATAGCTAAAGGTTTAGAGAGTCTTCTGGGCTCTAAAGGAATATGTTGAATTTCTAATAGGTTTTCAAAACTGAAATTTTTATAATTAAAGTAATTATCTGATGTTGCTTTGTATTTCTAAATGAATGCATATTGTGACCTATATAGCATACCATAAAGACTGTAATTATGCAGAATATAGCAGGGGAAGCTATTGGAGTATCTCTAAACCACCTGTGTTATTTCTTTTTAACAAGAATTTTGTTGGAAATAAAAATATATTTTTTCTTGAATAGACACACTTAAGTAGATTCTTAAACCACTTATAAATAGGCTATAAAATAGGTATAGGTCCTCATCTCTTACCCTGTAATGATCAAGGTTGTCTTCTGGAGTTGGGAGACCCATGTAACGTTCTGTGTACACTGAGTCTGTGAAAGAAAAAAAAAGAAAAAAGTTTAATTCATACAATAACAACTTTTCTTTCTTTTAATGGGCCACTTCAGTGTTTTCATATGTCTTAACTTGTGTATAGGAATATAGAGTTACTTTCGAAGTATCTCTATGTGGTTATGAAAAAAGAAAAGGGTGTTTAAAGCAGCTTATTGAGGTAATTTTTTACTTGGCTTGCTAATATAGCCAGAGATGCTCATTCAAAGTTCCCTGCATACCATTCCACACTCAGTCCTAACCCATTCTCAATTTCCCCTTATGATGGGGCAAAGGGAGATCAAACCAGATGATCTAAAATCCAATCAATAAACCACCTACAGAAAGATCAAATGTAAAGTGCTCAGGGGTAAGGGATCTTTACATTATTATATGACCCTGTAAAAAATTTTTAGTTAGTAAGTCACTTAATGTCTCAATTGTGTTAAAATATTTTGGTTATATTACAAGTATATGCCCTGATTTATGATACTCTATTTTCTTTTGGAGGCCCCTAAGAATGTTCAATTACTAGTTGCTTATTTAGATTATATTTTATTTGAGGGGTCAGGCTATGATTCATTATAATAAAAAGAAATAATTCAGTTATTTATTTGCTGTATATTCCCATATTGGCTCAGCTGCTCTGTCATAATGCAATTTTAACTTTGTTTTCTCTCATTTTGTGGTAAAGCCTCAATTTTTGTGGTATAACAGTTGAGCATTGTGAAACAGATTACATTAATATCTGTCTGCTGAAATGACATAAGCTCTTTTATCTATAAATATGGTTGAAAAACAGGTTGCATAATTGGTTTGGTTATTTTGGATCGTTAAACATATTTTGCCTGATTTAAAAAAATTAAATGATACATTATATATATTTGGCCTAAAATATCAGAAAGAAAATTTATTGTGGCCAAATTGCAATAAAACTTTTAAAATCTGATATAACTGCTTTGAAAACTGCCTCCTTAAGTGACCAGATTACAGTTAAAAAGTCTAAGAATTTTATCTTACTATTGTGCTATACAGGCTAATGGCTTGAATTTTGCTATAATTTTACAAGTATTTCAAAACTGATTTTATTAATTTAAAAATGGATATATTATCTAAATTCAACATTCTGACACTTTTTGAATGACTGGTATTGTAGATTAGAAGCTGCACTAATGAGTGTTAGTTGCTCCATATGTATACTTTAAGCCATTTCTATGAAAATCAAAATGTTTTCCTCCAAAATTTCCTCCAGTGATATTTTATCATTTTCATTAATATGAATGCTGACTATACATAATTTCATATACATAAAGGACACTAATATAAAAATAGGATATTTTAAATGACAATTTAAATGAGAACTTATATTTTAAATGACAACTTAAATTGTCATTTAAAATATAAGTTCTTTATAAAATGCTCATATCTTTTTTAACTTTAGCATTGAAATATTAATAACTTAGGTAGTATGTTAGATGAGGAAAAAATGGCCTTTAAGAGCAAAACACATTTTCCCCAAATAGTTGCAGACTTGAATTCTGCTTGTCATAAAACACAATACTCCTTTCTTATTTATGCTAACCAGGTTTATGTGTATAAGAAGATCTGAAATTTTAAAAATAGCATTTAAAAAATATTATGTATAACTGCATAATGCACTTGTAAACTTTTTAAAAAATATGCTTTCAAACACCACTTACATATTTCTTTTGTCCTATCTTTGGGTAAAATTGTTTAAATTTACAGGTAGAACTCTATAAAATTCCTATGTATTAGTTTGGTCTATATACATTAAATGAAGTTTTCTTCTCATGTAGTTTTTAACTTACAAAGATTTACTCCTTTATTTTATTGACCACCAGAGGTCTCCAAAAACAAGCCATCCAACAGAACAATTAATATCAAGCAGAGAAATATTATGAAAACAAATTCATTGTGTATAGATCAAATCATAACTATGCTCTCCAATTTTCTTAACAGCAAGATAGAAATGTCTTTTTACATTGGTTTATCTTGACTGGGAGAGACTTTAAAAGAGTCTTTTCCTCTGGGTACTACCATATTTCTGGATATAAAATATTTAGTGAGCTATTCATCATCAACCATTCTTTTCTTACACTAGACAGAAGACTTGAGATGGGATCAGAAGAGGTGCAGGAAAATCATCCATCTTCTTCCTTACCACCTCCAACTCTTCCTTCCTCCCTCATCTTTCATTGCTTACTCCCTCCCCTTTGAGAATTGTAGTCTTAAAAATGTACGATGTCTTGTAGAATAATATTCTCTCAATAACAAACAGCATATTCTAGAGTAGCTTTCACCTATTAAGAGATAGTAAAAAAAAAAAAAAAAACCCAATGGGTATTTCCACTGTTCCTCCTCTCCTCTTCTCATCCAAAGCCCTAATCTTATAACTGACATTTAATTGAAGATAAAGAGATACGCACTTCTCTCACTCTGCTAGTATGTGAAACCCAAGAATCAAATTAGAGTAAAGATAAGGAATGATTTATCTGTAGAAATGTAGCGTTGGGGCTGTTTTGAAATTTGGAAAACAAAATTTGTTGATAAGAAACCAAATGTGTAATAAAATATACCACCCAGCCTTGCACAATAGCAGAATAAATGAGATCATCTTATTATAGGTATCCAAAAAGAACCTCTAAGATGAATCAGCCTATTATTCGCTGTAAAAACACTGGAACTCAGAAAGGAATGGCTTTGTTACTGGCATTTTAAGGTCAACACTCCGTATCTCTTTGTACCTGACAGCAATTACATACCATAGTACTCCCACCGGGATACAGGCGCCACGGCTATTCCACACTTGAACACGCCGCTTCCCGATCCCAGGACCATTGAGGTTACGTACCCTCCATATGACTAAGGAATGGAAACAGTTATTTTTATGGAGGTAAAAGAATAAGGACATATGGTAAGCGAGTCGCAGTTTCCACATTTCTCACATCTTTATATACTGTGCCTCTTTAGAGATAAAAAGCATGGTATAGGAGGTTTAAATTGGCCTTAATTGGACAGTATCTTTAAAGACTACACTGTCAGAGCCCTGATCTCTTTCTTGGTAGGTATAAGGGAAAATGTATGGAAAATTTGCTGACCCTAGTGACTGGATGGTACCAATTACAGAAGATTTAAAAACAATAACACGAAATCTTTACTGACTAATGCATAAGAAAAAGTCTCCCTCCTTCCTTCCCTTCCCTCTTCTTTCCCTCTTTCACTCTTTCCCTCTTGTTCTTTCTACTTCACCTCCCTCCCTCATTGTAATAAACAAAGGTGTAAGCCTGGCTCAGTGGAGATTCTGCAGGGTTACTGCCCGGAGACCTAAGACTTGATAGATGTGATTTTCATCTCCAAATATTTATATACAAAAGATAAATTAACCTGCTCTGAGTGATATTCACTAAAGAATGCATATAGATTCATCAGTCAGCTACTCACCCAGCCCCAAATTGCAATTCGTTTGTCATCCACAAATCCCATTTTTGAAAATTGTCTAAAACACATGGAAAAGTCCACAATCAGTACTGCATTGTATATAGAAAACTAAGATAAGGCACAAATGTGAACTCCTGCCATTTGTTCTCTGCCTCATTCTATTAGAGACTAAGAATTGCTGCCAGCAGTCAACTAAACACCTGAGATAAATATCTATCATTTTAACCTAAGATCCAGATGAACAAGGTTTACTTTTTTGGAGTTCATAAAAATTGTGTGTGTGTGTGTGTGTGTGTGTGTGTGTGTGTGTGTGTGTATGATTCACAGAAAACAAATCCTGGCAGTTTTTTTCACAGCTTCATATGAAAATTTGCAGCCCAGATGCACTTTTCTTTACATAATTGAATTTAAATCTCTCCAGATGTTTTTCAGTTTGAGAGAGTCTGCCCCTGCAATGGAGAAAGATAAGGGCATGAAAAACTTCTGAGTAGGGCTTAGGAATGACTCTGGGCCCCCTACCTGAGAACTTAAACACCATTCTCTAAATAAATCCCTTCTTATACTGGGTGTTGATTAGTCAGCTCAGCACCATGCACTCAAAAGAAATAAATGTTTCCTTGATGGATTAAGAAATCTTTTTTGCTACTAAACTGTGTTCAGAATTGGAATCCAGGTAAAGAAATAAGAAAAATGTTTTATGCATTTATTTGTTAATCTTAGCCTGACATCAATAGAAAATATTTTTATTTTAAAATACCTGGAAAATGGAACTCAACTTTTTAGCATTGTGGGTGGTTGGGGACCTTTGCATTAACCTATCTTGACTTTGAAAGTTTTTGTGTTTTCACTTAATGATATATGTCCTAGGTTGCCCTAAGTTGAGCAATGTTAGAAAAAAATTAAAATAGTTTTCAACTCATTATCTTTTCCATGTCAACTTTTTAAAATTGAAAGAGGCAGACATACAGCAATGCGTACCAGATCATTCCTGTATAACTTGATCAACCGTTACAAAGTGAATGTATCCTTGAAATCATGGCCTGTGCATAAAATCAGAAGCCTCTAAGGCATTTGCCTCTTTGCAAAGGGACAAAAGGAAATGTTTTTCTTTTATTGGATTCTATAACAATTTCACCTGAACTTTTGCCTGGTTTTTATCTTTACATAAATTGGATCTTGTAGGAGGTACACTTTTGTGTCTGGCTTCTTTCATTCAACAGTATGTGAGATTCATCCATATTATTCTGCTTAGTTCTTTTTAGTTGCTGCAATAGTGTATTCTATTGTATAAACACACCATCCCTTATTACTTATTTAACTGGGGTTGTAGATAGTAGGTACCCAATTTTGTAATTTTAGGGCTTTTGTTGATCAGATTTGAGAGCCCCTGAAAACTATGCCCTCTCTCACAGAGAAGCGATCTGGATAGATACAAGTTTATTTTTAAAATATCAAAGCCTCACTCTTGAACAAATGTATCCCCTGTTTATTCTAAATCTCTATTTTCTAATTGTTAAGGAAAATAGCTAATCATTAACTTTAGTAAAAGAGAATTTCATTCACTCAGGAATCCTTAATAAGTTGTCATCTTCTCCTCTCTCCATCTATTTAATCATTCACGGATCCTTCTGCATTTCCTAGTCTGTGATTTCATAACATTATTTTAAACCACCCTCTCTATTATGCTTCCCAGAAACTCAGGTTGTTGGTTGTAGAAACTCAAAGTTACTTTTCCCACATACCAGTTGAATGTAATTAAATATAAGCATTGGAATGAGACTAGATTCAAATCCAGATTCACCTCGGCAAGTTACCTAACCTAATAATCTCCCTTTCTTTACTTGAAAGATGGGGTAAGAACACCCACCTCTCAGGGCTTCAGTGACAATGCCTGCAGGTAAAGCACTTCCCATGTTACATGCATCTCATGAGTAACCATTATTCATGGGTAACATCTCTTGAGCCAGATCACATCTATTTCAAGTCCCATAAGTGAAGAGGACAAGAATGAGATGTGATTCATACTTAACAGAGCCCTTATAAGTGGGACTGATGATGGTTATGCTCCACAATTTTCCCAAAATAGCAGTCACTCTCATCCAGCCTGTAGGAGCTACTCAGGACTTCACAGTTGTCACCGCCTATGATGTAAATGTACACTGAAGTCCTCTCTTTATCCTTGACTGTGAAGCAATGGGCTTGGCTTGTTTAGTCAGATGTTTACTAGGGTACATTTATCCCTCAGTTTGTCCCCAAGTCTGATGAATTTTGACTTTCTGTTCTTAGAAGGTGGTAGGACATATGCCAACTCCATTTCTAGAGTCACATACAGAGAGGAATTTAGGAAATGCTTTTTTTTTAAACTTAATATAAATCTATAATGTAGTATATTTTTTTCTACACATAACATCTTCACTAAAACCTACCATAAGGATAAAGATTACAAATTCATCCCAGAACACTTTAAATTATTTACACTTTACATCTTTAAAATGGAAATTTTAAAGGGCAATAAAATCAGATGACCTTTGACTTCATCTCCTAGTCACTCACCTGGCTGCTTCAATTTGATCTTCAACTTCAAATGTTCCCAGTCTTCTGTTGATTGCATGCATGATCTTATCTCCTTGGTAGCCACTTCCTCTGCCATCAAAGCTAGCTACTATAATGTTTTCTGTGCTTGCAAGGTAAGTGGCCCAGTTGAGTCTGAAGATAGCGTCCGCTTTTTGACTACACGGGCCTGCATACCTACGAAAAACCCCAAATTGTTAGCTTTCATGGGTTTCCTGAATCAAATGAAGAATGCCTACATTTCTCTTCCCCGTGGACAAGAAGTGTGCATCCTTCCCAATCATGAGCCTTAAACTGTGCCAGCCTCTGGAGTGTCCAGAATAGGTCCTGTAAAACTTAGCAACAAAACTACCATGGTTGTGTATTTCCTTCAAAGATACTTGTCAGTTTTGTCTTTGAAGATGGTTATTCAACACAGACTTCATAGGCCAACATTTTTAAAGAATTTTGTAAACTTGGAAATCAAAGAAATAATTTCTCTAATAGTTAAGAAAGGGAGTTGTGTTATTAAAAAAATGATAATGACAACAATAAATGCAGCTTTGGATAGCTTTCCCTCTCAGCTTACAAATACTCTTGGACTACAAGTTTATTTCCTTCTTTAAGGAATTTCACTCCTGCATTATATGCTTTGCATTTCCCATAATACCCAGCACAGTCTTGCTCAGAATGATTGTAAATCATTGTGGAATGGACAGCAGTATGAATGAATGCTAATAGTTAAAACTTCAGAGGAAGAAACAGGTTGCATTGGAAAATGGGCATGTCGTTGGGCATTCTATTTAAAACAAGTTTAATTCCCTTGTATTTGCATCTTCACAGGCTACCATCTACTCTACACAGAGCTGTATGCACAATTGCTGTAAAGCTCTATAAAGCACTCTCATTTCTGCTTGCTAATCAAGAGGAGCTCCTTATAGCTCGTTTCAATTCATTTAAATATGTCATCTTTGCACTATCTACACAACTCTTGGACATGGATAGTCTCCAATAACTTACTCCCTCCCCACCCCATCTCTCCACTCATCTGCTCACTGTCCCCAACACAGGATAGGACAAGTCCTTCTCACATGGCTTTGCTAATATTTTCCTTCTACTTAGGGATTTCATGAAAAGAACTTTAGTTTTAAACAAAATACTTTTAACATTTTAACTTTAAACAGGAAAATGCATTCACACATTTCTTGGGCAAGCACACATATTTTCCCAATATGTGAAATGCCTTGCTCCTCTCAATTATATTACATTTGGTAGATTAAGAGCTTGCCTTAATATTAAGTATATATCAAGTTCCCTAATGCCAAGATTAAACAAGATTATTTTTCAAAATAGAAAAAAAAATTCAACCTCAAAAGATAGGAAGAAGAAAATAACTGAACAGAAATATGTGTGAAATTTATCATTTTTTAAAACCTTTTCTAATGGAGATTGAATCATTACTTGTTGGGGAGTCAAAGAAGATAAAATATCACTCTTTTCTAAAGGATGCCTTTTTAGCATTGGAGCCAAAGCCTAAAACAAATTAGCATCACGAATGAATTGACTTCATTTGCTACAATTATTTTACTTGAAAAGAAATTAGATAGCACATCTGGAATTTTAAAATATCTATTATTTTCTTTCTTTGTGCTGTCATGTTTTGTTTTCATGGAACTGTGAATATAGTGGATCCAAGCTGTGTCTGATACTAATATTTGTATCCTCCTTTCCTCCCCCAACTTTTTTTTTTTTTTTGCCAGTGACAACAGAGAAATTATGTCCCTGAGCTTCAATGTCTTTTCTGTATAATGGGACAACAGAACTTACTACATGGGTTTGTTGTGTGAATAAACTAAGGCAAACTATGGTAAGCAGCTGGCATTCGGCAGGCTGCTGCACACATTGGTTTGTTTTGTTTTAAATATAGGAAATGATACAAGCCAGGACAGGAAGAGGGTGACATTATGGCATCATGGGTGACTCTCAGGCAATTTTAGAAGGATTAAGGTATGGTGTATTACTAATCATTATAAAAAGGACTTTATAAAGCTGTGGTATTTAGAATTCATATGAGTTAACATTCAATGTTCAAAGACTTGTGATTTCATAACTTTCTCAAATACTTGAAATTTTTATAATGAACACTCTCCTCTATCACTTTGCTTCACCAAAAAGGGGAATAGAAAATAGCTGGTGATAATATTTCAGGAACTAAAGGAAGAGAAACATGAGCCAACCAGTGGTAGCTGGGGTAAGAGGACTGTGAAGGCTGTTAATACCCATTTCTTGCTTGTTAAAATGTCCAGACTTAAGAATTTCTTTGGAATTCCCTTGGAGTTCAGAAAAGCAAAACAATAGAAAACCTATATGCCATTATGACAGAAAAGGAGTGTCTCTTTTCTCTATTAAGAAGATGTGAGAAAACACAGGTTGGGGTTTGTGGCTGTAAAGTGAAAGGAAGAAATAGTAAACAGTGATTCAGGAAGAGGGAATGGATGCATTTGGCTCCATTTTTCAGTAAGCTGCGCTGAGAAAAATACATATGATTCCAATAGTTCTAAATTGCTCCCTTCTCTTGAATACTTACACATCTAGTAGTAGAGGATATTTCTTGGATTTATCAAAATGGGGAGGCAAGATCATCTGATACCAAAATTCTAAATGAACAGAAAGATTAATTAGTGAGTTAAGAAAAATTATTAGCACAAGATTTTGTTCCTTATCTCTGTCAGTAGCAAGTGATTTCTAGAGTTTAACAATTTGTTAAATGAGAGTAGAAAAAGAAAATGAACTGCTTGGATTCAGCACATTTTTAAGATATAACGACATTTTCTTTCAGGTTAAAATACTAGTTAATGTTAAAACATAAAGTTGTTTCTAATGTATCTATTAAATACATTGGTGCCTAGTAAAATAAAAGTGCATCTTAGAATTTCTAATGTTTTGTTTTTATGATTCTGTTCTTTGGCATCCGATCTACTTATCTAGTTTGTTTATGGCTTATGTTCTAAGTTTTCCTCCAAAATGTTTTCCTCTTCTTGAATTTTCTTGAAGCTGTTTAGGATTTTTAGTTGGCCCCAAATCTATTTTAGAATTCTGATTTAATAACATTTTTGTAATTCTTATTGCCATCCCAGACCGCAAAGCTGAGTTCCCATTTTCAGCTCTGTGTTTCACAGAATGAGATCGGGTTTATATGGAGCAAACTGTTGCGTACATTCTGTATGATCTCCCACGGGTCTGTTTCATTCTCTGTGCTTGATTTAACATCAGTTTAATAAATTTGTGCCTAAATAATGAGCCAGTTTCCTTTACTCCCAAATAAAAGATGAGTTATACTAATAGATCTATAAAAAAAGAGTTTTTCTACATTTAAATAAGATTATTCCAGATTCAGTAGATTCTAATTGTAGGAAAAAAAAAAATCCTTATCTCTAGAGCTATTTTTTCCTGACATTTATCTTCCTTTTTGTTTATGTTTGTTACAATTATTTTACTTGAAAATAAAAGAAAGATTTGGGAGCAAAATTTATAGACAGATTTTTCTTCAATTTATATTTTGCTGACTACTGTTATGTCTTCTGATTGAATGTGCTTGTAAGAGCAAAATTTAAGTCTCTAACGTAATTTCAATAGAACACCAAACTATCAACTGACCATGATATTTTTAATGAATATGTGAAATCCATCATTTGATCTCTGCTTTGTTTGAATTGGCATTAGTTCAGTTCCACTTTTTTGGAGATGCACAGTCTTCTATTTGGGGGGTTCTTTCTATTCTCAGAGTCCTGCCTTCCCGGCTCCCTTCTCCCTGACCCACTATTCATCCGTCCTTTCTGTAGTTTGAATGTTGATAACCACCTCCCAATAAGACGTCTCCACCCCCATAGCTTCATCTGACATCCTGTATCAAGTCATCCATCTACTCATGTGGCTTCCCTGACCCTAAAACCTGCAGGGGCTCCCTGGTGTTCACAACTGACACAGAATGTCACAGCTCAGTATTCAGTGCCTTCTGTACCAGACTGTCAATGTTAGCTCTGGAACACTCTAAGCTCTTGCCACTTACATGCAGCTCAAGGGTCAGTAGCACTAGCATCACCTAGAAGCTTATTACAAATGCAGAATCCTGGACCTTTCCTGACTTGCTGGGTCAGAATGTGCATGTTAACAAGGTCCCAGGTGACTCATATGCACATTCAGTTTGAGTAGCACTGCTCTAAACTGTTCTTCATGAGGATGCTATACTTTCCTGTGCTTTTCTTGATATTTAAAATTAGATGTGTTGAAGCTTTTCTATTATCCTAAACTTTTTTAAAAGCCTAAAATGAATCAATCCTAATATAATAGATTCCTCTCTCCCCTATAGGCTGTTAGCCTTTAGTGGAAAAAATAAAGAAAAACAAACAATAAATAACAAGACTTTCTACTCAAAGAAACCCATTGTTCTTACTAGTCTTTGAATATAATCCATAATTATACAACCAGACCAGGGACCACACTATGGGATGTCAGGAGGGTTTGGAAAAATCCAAAATTTCTCTCCTGAGACTGAAGTTTTAACATTTTATAGCTAACATGAATTGTTTTATACAACTCTCTCAGGTATCCTTGCTCTCTTTGGGTTAAAGGTGAAATACATTAGGATGTCATTAAGTTAAACACACAATTAACACTAATAGAATAGAATCACTAATGGGATAAAACTGAACTAGCAATAGAGCATGTTCTCCCGGTCCCTTCCCTTTTGACAGAAGTTTTATGCAGAATGGTATTGTATTTTAAGACAAAAGGATGTAAAACTAGTGGTTCTTGTGACAAAACATTTCATGGAGAAATAACTTTCTGAATTAGATTTATATATAATATAAAATATAGATTTTCAGATCAAATTACTATATTTAGTTAGAGTGCATTGGTGTTTCCATGAAAATTACTATCCATGTAAGTTAAAGGAATTTAACTTACTCGTTTCATTCAAAATAATGAAGTCCAGCTTTTTGGAGGGCATCTGGACATTCTGCAGGATTTTATCCAAAGCTGAATTATCTTCCAGGACTCTCAGCTCTAAAGAAATACAGGAGACAGCAGTCATTCATTGCAATGTGAACAATGTGGATTATGCAGTACAATAATGAGCAAACACGAAACTCACTGATCGGACTACACATACTTCAGTTTATAAGGCTTGTGGTCTACTCATTGTCAAGACACAAAGCCAAAGAAAATCACACAATGCTAAGTACATGTTGGTGTTATTAACACATTCTTAAAAACAAATAAAGAGTAAAATATGAGAAAATACCTTTATCATTCGTGCTGCTGTGTAGAGTATAGAGGGGCAGACCAGGACCTGTTAACACAATTGGGGAAAAATGTTTTAGATGAATACTTTTTTAGAAAAGATAGTCTACATGACTTTTCAAAAATATCATTTGTTATCATTTAACTTTGATAGAACATATAAACATTATAAGGGATAAGAAGTTTAATAAATGTTAGCTGTTTCTCCTTCCCCCTTCCTTAAAATAGTTGCAATTTGAGTGTTAAGAGGTATTACTGGAAAGGCACAGGGCTCAGTAGAATAAATCGGGAAATGAAACTGTGCCCTGCTGGGCCCTTGGGCACATTATCCTCTCAGCCTAATAGACTCATCTACAAGAGAGAATGTGAGCTGTTATTATTCTCCACTCTAAAGCCGTGATCTCAGGATAACCACAGGGCTTTTCAGGTCCTGCCCAGGTGGGCTGCAGAGGCTTGGAGTCAGCCTCCCTAGGAAGGGAGGGGTTTCTCCTGCTGCCCCCACTCCCAAGGAATCCCAGAGCCAGGCAGCACATCTGCACAGTGCCTGACTTGGATAAGCGATTTCTTTCTGGCATGCAAAAGTGTTTTTCTCACAAGCCCATATCGTCACTATTTATCCCAACTGTGGTAGTTGCAGAGTGGAAGGTAATGTATAGAAAAGCTATTTTGTGAGCTCTTTAATTTTATGCATTTGGATGATAATATTAATTTTTAGACTGGATTAGAACCACAGTGAAGGTACTATACAGACCTGGGGATGAATCCTGGCTTACTGTCTGTATAACTTAGGACAACATAGCTGTGCTTTGATTTCCTCACATATAAAATGAGGATAATAATATCTGCTTGATAGAGCTTTCTTAAAGATTAAACAAGACCATGAATATAAAGCTTTTAGCACAGTGCATAGAATAGAACACATGCCCAAGGAATAATTTCTAAAAACAGTCATAGTAAAGAACCATAAAGGAAAGCATAATAATAAAATATACTAGTGAGGGAAGACTCAGATAATTGGTTTGAAAACACTATTTATTTGTGCTATGGACAGTTCTTTTCAGAATATCAAGTTCCTTTCTCCCATTTTGAGAAGTAACCTGGCACACTGTTTAAAAGGCAGGGCTCAGGAGGCAGAGGCCTGTTTTGAACCCTGTTGTGCCTGTAACTCACTGTGTGACCACCTGCGTAAGTCACTTGGCCACTCCTTGCCCAGGTTTCTTCATTTATAATAAATAATAGCAATAGCAACAGCAGAAGATGGAGCAGTGAGTATGTTGGGTGATACGCACCAGCTACATATATTTTTCTCGTTGAAAGGGATGAGTGCATAAAATAATCATTTAAAACCCCCCACTATGTATGTATTTAAGGCTGAAGTGCTTCTGTAATACACAAGGGTGTGTGATTGTGCATGAGTGTGTGTGTGTTCGGTCTAAAGCAAGCTATGCAAGTCTCTCAGTGAGAAGGGTAAGAAAAGGTTGCTGAAACTCACTACTTAAACGTGACTGAAGAGAAGGGGACTTAGGTGATTTCAAGAGCTCCTCAGATTCAAAAGGAACAGAGGGAGTTGCTTCGAAGTAACAGTGGCAACTGCCCTCCCTCCCAGGGAGCTCAGACTTACCGGAACATCTCAGCTGATAAAATTTTGCCTCTTTACTGAATGACACAGAATAGTACTGACATCTTTCTGGATTCAGTTCACAACTAAGGCATGTCACTTTTGTATAGTCACTAAGTTGAATTCTGTAAAACCAACAGTGGAAATTAAGTGCTTGATGAAAAGATAAGTGAAAGGAAAGAACTGAATAAAGCCATGTTCTAGTTGCAAAGATAGCAGAATGCCAACGCAATCTTCAGGCCTCTTTTTTTAAATTTTTTTTAACATGAAATAAATATATGAATTAATAGTAACCTCAAACCTCCCATTATTTGGAAATATCACAGAACATCGAATAAAGCTATTCTCATTTGTGGACGTGCAGATTGACTTATGAAGGAATAAAAAGTGCTCAATAGCAATACCGGTTTAGCATTAGTTAGGACAAGGCAAAAAATAAAAATAGAATTCAGAAATTGTTCTTCAGCTAAAATGACTCAAGTCAACAATTTGACAGAGCTCTTACTTATAAAGGTTCCTTCCCCCTGGTATTCCTTTATATTCATTACTAATGTAGTATCTGGGAAGAGAAAAAATGAAACATATATTAATTACGTTTTTTAAGAAGTCAGAGGCATTCTACAGCACTCAGACCCCAACCCTGAGCAAGCACCCAGCCCACGCATGGGTGCCTTCCGCCTCTGCCATCGCTTCCCCGTCCCTCACCCTGCAGAAGCCATTTTTCTCCATCATCTCTACACAGAAAGGTCTTGTTTTTAACAGACTAAAATACGTAAAACCAGGGATTTCTTCCTTAATTAGAGTGAAAAGTAAAAACTCAAAAGAAGGCTTTTGTCAGAAAAATAGGACTGGAACGGCTAGCCTGAAATTTAGACCCCACTCATTGATCCCGATTGCTGTATTTTCCATCTTATAACATAAGCTACTAGATGGCAGGAGCCCCACGTTACTGAGAGCAGCAGAGTCACTGCTGAAGAGGGTCTTCAAAAACTACTTCATGCAGTGGCAAAATTCCTCCATGATTAGACCAACGAAGAATCATTGAAATGCCTAAGATTCTAATGAAAAATAACACCCCCTTTTCTACCAACTCATATATGGCAGTTGACAGCTTCTGCAAAGCTTTCAATTTTGCAAAGAGTAAGACCGGGACATGGACAGATAAAATTGCCTTTCCAAGCCTTCCAAAAAATCAGTGCCAGCTGAAATTTAACAAAATGCCCCCGATTGCTAGTTCAGCATTCCACCACGTTCAAGTAAAAGAGGATGCAGCTCTTGTAATGTAAAGCAGGTAAGAGCAAGAGGTAGAGCTGCCTGGTGGCATGGTATCAAATCTGCTAAGCATATGTGAAAATCATTAAGGCTTCCGTATGTTAAAAAGAAAAAAAGTATTGAACACATTCCAAAAAGACTACTCTTTATTTGGAGGAGATTTTTTTCCCTGCTTCTGGGCAAAGAGGGCATGATTATGACAAGTAGGTTTATATCCTATCGATCGTTACAATACTCACAGATAATCGCTGGTTAGAGCTTCTATCCCAATGACTTCCCAGGAGCCTTTTGTAATAAATGTGCAGTCCTGATTTTTTTTTTTTAAAAGAGATTGATTAGAGACTCTATTTAAAGAGGAGGGTTAAATCATTTATATCAGGAATTCAAATAACCTTGGATTTTCTTGTGGGGTTTCCCCACCCCATTCCACGTTACACAATACACCACTGAGGAGTTTGAATTAGTCTGATTTTTTTATACACATTGATCCACTTTACCAAATGATTTCCACTTCAAGTTGGTTTCAGAAAAAAGGAGGTCAACATGAAATAATTATGTTAGGATACTCACTTTTTTATCTATTTGGAAATAGCAAATGTGTCTGTAACCTTCTTTATTGCTGATGATCTTGTAGAAACTATTACCATCAGCGGTAAAATGAGGTTCTGAAGGCCTAAACTAGAAAATCATAGAGAACAAAAGAACATTAAGGCACAGGGTCTCATCTCACTACCAACTTTAATTTTAGAAAGTCCCCCCCAATACCCGTGCTCAAAAATCCATGCTCCATTTATATGCTAAATGAAAGTAGAGTTTCTCAAAAATAAAATTCTCTTTCTATGAAATATGAACAAAAGACCATACTCATAGGTAATTTTCATAAGCAGTAAATGAGAGAATGCACATAAAGAGGTTTGTAGAAAACAATAAATAGAAGTTGTTGCTGATTTGGAGACATCTTTTCTTTATGGATGATAACTATGACTTCTGACTGCAGGCACCTGGAAAATAGCATTAACCTTTCACTTTGAAGCGGTAAATTTCCTCAATGTCACAAACGTGCTCTCTTGAAACAGACATAGTATTTTTTATTATTTAAGGTTGGAGTGGTTTGTAATTATGGGATATTTTTCTTTCCTGTTTTTACACATATTTCTTTTTGAAAGTCAGATTTAGTATTTAACCATTTCTGGACTATATGCCATAAGAAATGTCTGTTGTATATTTCACATAAAAACATTCATATAGTTATTTTTATTATAAGCCTTTTCATTTTGTTAAATATGATCAACAATTCACAAAAAATATTTATATAGAAATATAGAACAAAATTTCCATTTTTTTACAGTTCAATAAAAGATAGTACTCAGAACATAATGCAATTTAAGTAGAAGGGAGTCTATCCCAGCCTGAAAGGAATATGTTGCTTTACAATTTTGATTTCCTAGCTACATTTAAGAGCAGGTAGGAGATGGTCTTTTAAAATTGTTGGTTCACTTCACCCTCGATGTTTCCTCTCTCATCAGCTCCCATTTTGGGAAGGAAGAAAAATGCTTCCCTCTTCTATTTAGTGATTCAAAGCGAATTCATTTATGGAGCAAGCTGAGGCGTGTGGTACACTTGGTGTTCTCATTACAGAGCTTTAAAACACATTCCCCTCTCTAGACCTGTGTTCACAGCCTTATCTTTTTAATACATTTCCCTGTTTCCCCTGGATGGAGTTGTGCCTAGTAGAAATGTGTGAAAAGTGGCATCTGTCTGGTTAAATACAGAGAGGAAAAAACATATTTTTTTCAAAGAGTCGTGAGGAAGTGTAGCGTGTCTCTTGCCATGGAGGAAACCACTTTTCATGTTGGCAAACCTCTCCCCTCTGCCCAATCAATGCCTGAAGAAAAGGACGTGTGAATGCTGCCGGAGCTCCAAGCCCAGCTGGAAGGGGTTGTCTTCTTGGACTGGGAACGTCACCTCTATGACCCAAGAGATGTAAAATCTTTACATTTTGGGGGGTCACTTTTTTTCCCTCTTAAAGGGAGCTTAATGAAAATGATCATAAAAATTAAGTGAGATTCATTCCTCATCTACTATGCAAGGTGACATGATGACTGGAGTTCCTTCATCAACTCATTACATTCCATGGTCTTGTAGCAATCTGGGTAGTAATTCTGTACAATGTGTATATAAATCAGTGGGACTGAGAAGCATGACAAGTCCCTGAGGGTCACCACACTTTCCTGGATAAAGCTCTGTATCCAGACGCCTAATAAAGCATGAGCCCAAGAGTATGATTTTCTCCAAAGAGAGGTGCATAGCAGGCACTGTGTGGTTGCTGCTGAGTTTTTCTGCTGGTTGTAGTCACATCTCCTTAGGCATCTGTGCAGGCTGGACACAGAACCTGTGTTTTCTGCCTTTAAGGCACATAACTTCAAATGTGAGGTCAATAAGCACATTGGACACCTTGGCCGACTTTCAGCAATGGTTGCCCTTTAACTAGCTGGGAGCCACAACTTGCCAGGAGTACATTGTGTTTTGTTGTCTCTGCTTTTGACTTTTCACTTATCCTCTTACTTTTTCCAACTGTGTGTGTTATATATTCTCCACAAAACGATATCTCTTTAGGGAAAATTTACATATTTTGAGAAATAGGTTAACTAATATTGCTATTAATAACATATCACTTAGAGCCCTAGTTTTGAATAACTACATATCAAATAGCTGAGTAGCTGACTCACCCATAAAACCCCACAACTCATAACACTTACTCTTCCAATCCAGCCAGTAGTACTCATTTCAATGTGTTGCCGTGCCTAGAAAGGGAAAGATACAATAACAACATTTCAAAGAGAAGTAAGATGAATCTGTAGCCATAATTGTGGTAATATAAATAGAGCTATACTTATAATAATTCGAAACTATCTCCATGTATATATTTTATTTATGTTAGCATATTTAAAGTCACTACATTAGATCATTTGCCTCTCTTGCCTAAAGTTCTAGCCTGGGTCCTTTTGGAAGCTCCAGTGGTGTTTTAAATCCAGCATGTACAATACTAAAGGGAATTCCATTTGTTTTCCTCTGTCCCACCAGCCTGTTCTACTCCTTCCTTCTTCTTCTAATTAGTGGCACCTACCTGTTCACCCAAGCCAGAGATGTGGGGTCATTCTAGATTCCTGCCCTCCTCATACTCACTTCTTTCAGCCCCTGTCACCTATTTCTTTGACTTCTCTGTCCTTCTCTACTGCTAAGGACTTTGTTCATGTCCTCAGCAGGTTGCCTGGGGTCTGTTGCTAGAATCTCCTTGGAGATCCTGCTGCTCTTCTCTGTTGACCTTAATTAGCAATAGATAGGTCTGTCTCATTGTGATACCCTTTTGTTTAAAACCTTGAAACAACTCCCCATTTCTTACGAGGTAAGTCCAAACTCTCAGAATGGCACCTGAGTCTTCGTCTATATCCCCAGCCTCAGTGCTCCCCACTGTGCCTCTCCCCCAGTCCCTAGTCCTTGCATGCTCCAAGCTATTCACATTGGATGCCTTTGCACAGACCTCTGCTGATACAGCCTTTTGCCCTTATCTGCTCAGCATATGGCAACCTATTATCCCAGGCTACTCTGTAGCTCACCCATGTCATCTCCTTCTCACTCCGCCTGCCCTCAGTAACGCTGATCATCTTCTTTTGCCCTGTTTTCTCTGTACCTTGGTTGAACCCTTTTAATGGCACAACCTTGATATTATGAGGATTTCATTGGCAGCAAGCAAAGAGCTTGAGTTTTGCAGTTTAAATTCTGACTATGCCCTGTGACCTGAGCCAGCTCTTTAAATAAACATTGATCCCCAGCTCCATAGTGCCTGGTATACTATAAGTGGTAGTTTTTATTATTTATTTTGATAATATTCCAAACTAGAACAGAAACATTTTGAGGGCAGGCATACTGACTAATTCACTTTTTAGAAAAATCCATAGCTTAGCACAGAGCTTGGAACATAACAGGCATTCTATGTTTGTTGCGTAAATAAATAAGTGAATCAAGATACGTGGGACTCCAGTTCTGGGAGATGAGAATCTTCCCTGAGCCTAGCCAGGATGGGAGCAGGGAGGGGAGGTGTGTAGGCACAGGGTCCATGACTAGATAAGGGAAATTAGGGAGGTGTCTTTGGCATACACCAGCAAACCTCTTCCAGGATCCACCCCTCCTAAGCTGTGGGCTCCCAGAGGGACTTTAACTTTGACCACCATTCTGGTTGGACCTCGTGGTCTCCTGGCTAGAAGCCTCTCAGCACCTCAAGGTTGGATGAACAGGGTCAGCCTCTGGGTTGCCACCCTCTCAGATTGGCAACTATTTATTTACATGCTAAAGCTGTTTCCTGCTTAAAGACAGTGACAGTATGGAAATGGGTTTGCGGCCTCACAATATTTGTCTTGTTTAGCTTACGCTCAGCCAGTTATTCCTCATTGCCTATATATCTTTATTGAAACACACTGTTGAGCTTGCAGCTGCTGGCCCTCTTTGGTTTTTAAAATATTAACATCAGATTCTACTTGTGGGTTTCCAGTCACCTCCTCTTCCCTTCCCAAGTGATAGTATCCATAACTAAAACAGTGTGACTAGTCAGTATAGGAGAAATACAAGCATCTCAGGATGGCAGGTTATCTAGGAGTCTTATTCAAGATTTTCTTGCCTCTGGATCAGACAGATTCAGAAAGAAGAGAAACTCAAACCTCATTTCCTGATTCCCAGCCTTCACTCTCCCCAACTGCATAGACCCTCTGATCACATGTTGCCTTAAAAGAAGAACATCCTCATTCAGTCTCACCACTAAGCAGTTCCATCTTCCACTCGACTCATCATAGTCACAAATATCCATGACTGAATAGTTCTGAATCCTCCTCAGCCACTGTAAAGAAATTCTTTCTTGTGTTGCCCATGTCACATCACACAAGTAGTGATCCCTAGAAGGAAGAAAGGAAGGAAGGACAGAGAGAGAATGAATATGACTATTGCCAGACCTTGGTTCAAATAGACATTTTACTCAGTGAACAGAAATCAATATTAAAGGAAAGTAGAATTACAAATGTTAATGAAACCACTTAATATCATAATATTTTACCTTTTCTTAAAACTTAAAATGTAATTTAATTTGGAATGATAATTAAAATATATCCAACAGGAAAAGCAGCAACAATATTCTACAGTGGCTTAATATGTGTGACTCAAACCAGGAGCTCAGGATTTATCAAGTCCTCAACTTGGCCTTTGGTGGTGCCAGGGAGTCAAGGGTGATGTTTTCACATCTACTTTCTGCTGTCTTGAGGGAAGTGAAGCTGTGGACACTGGCTAAGATTTGAGTATTTCTGGTATTTTGACGTCCTTCTCCAGAAAATTCTTCCTATTAGGGTGAGACTACATCTGACCCTTTTCTCAACTTCATTTTCAAAGGGGAAAAAATTGACTCATACCTCCACAAACTTTGAAAATCAAAGAAGTATGTTCTAAAAAGACATTTCTCGAGAGTCAAAACATGAACCCTGTGAAGAAATGAAAGAACCCTGTGGTATTTTAACATAAATTTATGTAAACAGAAGTATCTCTAGCAGTGCATCCTCTCCGACACATACTTAAAAATTTTTGGCACCACCTTCTGATTTATAGTGAAATGCATGGAATTCATAGTCTACTTTTCTGCTGGCCTCCCTCACATTATTGGCTATGGATAGTTTATTTTATGTTTTTGCTCCCTCCTCCTCCCCCAGTGTGGTTTTGGATGACTGTTCACAAATCCCTGCTCTCGAGTGTCCGATCGCAGCCTTGCTCTTTTTCATCAGAAGGTTCCAAACAAGTGTGTTCGTCCCCCTCTTCCAGCCTGGTTTGGTGGCCGTATCTCCTCCCATCCCAAATGCTCTCACACAATCCACTTGCTCCCTCCTTCACAGGCTGGGCCTACCCCTTTCCTTGCTTGACTGCAAGCTCTTTCACAGGGTGTCCCCAGGGCCTAGCAGAATGCCCGGCTCAACACAAGCGCTAATTACATGTCTGTGGAATGCAGCACTGAAGAAAGGAAAGCGCTCTCCTGACCTGTGGAACCTGTCATATTGTCATACTGAAGGAACATAGCTTTGTTCCTTCCTCAGAATTCATAGCTCAATTCCAGTCTCCACTCCCTTCACAGACACCTAATCACACAACATTTACTAGGCACTCAGGGTGGGTCAGGTGCTGGATAAAGCCCTTTAAGCTGCTCATAGCTTCATCATCCCCATTTTATAGCTGGGAACACTTAATGTGTGAATGCAGCCAGCGACACCAAGCTTCCAGGCTACCCTGCTGCAAGGTGCAGTTACTGAAAGAAGACCAAATCCCTTCACCCAGAAGCAGAGCACAGCATTTCCGAAAATAGGGACGCCTTTTCATTTCAGTCCTTTTTCTTGCTTCTGAAGAACCTATATACTGCCTAACCTGGGTGGCTGGTATTCTCTTGAATACACCATGAGGCTCTCCGGTTGCTCCCTCTTTGTTCAGTCTTGCCCTTCATTCTGAAGTGGCTGCCATGCTCTAACTTCCTTAGGTCTTGGCCTAAATGTCCCCTCATCCACAATATCTTCTTGGAAACCTACTTCCCCCTGTCCCATTGTGTTCATCACAAACCGTGAGGCTGCAGGGGCTGAGCGTGCAACCGCCACTTTCCACACCCAGGAACAGACACCTCATTCTGTCTGAGCTTCTGCATCTGCCCAATGCAGGGGAGCTAAATGAGAACACGGAAAGGCAAATACACTTTACCCAAGACAGGCAGTAAATCCGTGCAAAGATAATGAAGTATGAAAAGCACGATAGAAGAGGAAGCTTTCTGAAATAGTTTTTTACACCAGAGGTTGGAAAACTTTTCCAGCTTAGGGTCAGGTAGTAAGTATTTGAAGCTTTGTGGTCCATATCTTCTCTGTCATTACTCCTCTCTGCCTTTGTAGCACAAATGCAGCCAGCAACCATAATTAAATAAATGAGTTCATTTAATGTTCCACTGTAAAGCTAAAATTTATATTTCTTTAAGTTTTCCTATATCCTGAAATATTATTACTCTTTTGATTTTTGTTCCCAACCACTTAAAAATGTAAAACCTGGGCAGATCATCTGAGTTCAGGAGTTCAAGACCAGCCCGGCCAACATGGCAAAAGCCTGCCTGTACTAAAAATACAAAAATTAGCCAGGTGTGGTAGTGCGGACTTGTAATCTTGGCTACTCAGAAGGCTGAGACAGGAGAATTACTTGCACCCAGGAGATGGAGGTTGTGGTGAGCCGAGATGGTGCCACCACACTCTAGCCTGGTCAAGAGTGAGACTCTGTCTCAAAAAAAAAAAAAGTAAAAACCATTCTTACTTGTGGACCACACAGAAATGGGCAGTGGGCTGCATTTGGTCCATAAACCCTGGTGTGCTAACCCCTGTCCTATAACATTGTATTTTTTTCAGGCCAAAATCCTTTGGACAATCTGATGAAACTGATGTACCTCTCTCTAGGTGGAAAAAGCCTCTCCACTGACATATGTACAACATCTGAAAATTCCATGGGCATCAATTAGAAATTTAGGCTCCAGAAATATTCTTCTCCTTTTTTAAAGTGTTCTGGTAGAGTGAAGGGGTAGGTGATGGGGGAAAATACTTTTGACCATAATTAGTGGATCGCTAATTATGAGCCCCAGAGCCATTCAACAGATGTTGGGTGGGGTTACCTCAGTAGAACATGCCCTCTTCAATCCCCTAGCTTCAGGCCACAAAATTTGCAGATGGCAGACTAAGAAACTAAATAGCTCTATCTGCTAAAAGTCATAAATTAAACGTCGGGTTCAGAAGTCAGCAATATACAAGCAACATTTGCCCATTTGAAAACGTTGAGTAATGGAATTTGGGAGGTCAGCCAGGAAACTCACGTGCATCAGTCATCTTCCCTGCCCATTTTCAGATCAAAGGTTTATGGTCCTGGGCCCTGCATGGCCTGGGTTACTCTCCATGACCCCAGGTGTACTCTGCACCCTGTGCATGCTCAGCAAGGCAGTTCAACCATGGTGCAGACAGGAATTTTTGAATTTTCTTATAAACATACTTCTCTTCAGTGGCAGCCCTGAGCCAAGATTATGCCAGTCTGAGATGTCAAAGAATCATAAAAAAAAAAAAAAAAAAAAAAAAAAAAAAACCTGCCAGGCACAGTGGCTCATGCTTATAATCCAAGCACTTTGAGAGGCCAAGGTGGGCAGATCTTTTGGGTTCCGGAGTTTGAGACCAGCCTGGCCAACATGGTAAAATCCTGTCTCTACTAAAAATACAAAAAATTAGTCAGGTGTGGTGGGGCACATCTGTAATCCCAGCTACCTGGGAGGTGAGATAAGAGAATCAATTGAACCCAGGAGACAAAGGTTGCAGTGAGCAGAGATTACGCCTTTGCACTCCAGCCTGGGCAACAGAGAGAGACCCCATCTCTAAATAAATAAATAAATAAATAAATAAATAAATAAGTAAATAAAGCGAGCAAGCCAATGGCTCAATTGTACTTTTTACTGAAAAGTTTAAGTACCCACTTAAAACCAGAAAAATCCAACCGGCAGGATTATCACCTATACTTTGCACGCTGCATGCTGCTTTTATGCTGCTTTTATTCTGTAAAAACAGAGAGGTCATTACTGAATAGCTTTCTTATGTAATGGTTGTGGTAGGGTAGAAGATGGACAGCCCCTGAAGGCCAGGCCTTCCTGAAAGCCTGGACAACTTATCCCAGGTTAGACATATGAGCCAGCAATCTCTTCTACCTTCTGCAGCTGTATTGGTCCAAGGACAATATGGTTGATTTTAATACTAAAATGATGGAGTAATTTCTGGATGTAAAATAATGAGTTCACACCCATGTGGAGTCTACTATGTGCCAGGAACCGTTCTAAGTGCTTGACATAAGCTCATGACCACCCGATGAGGTGAGTACTATAGTTCATGGTCTGCAGACAAAGAAACTTAACAGCAGAGGATTTAAGTAGCTTGCCTACTATCACTCCACTGGGAAGTGTTGGAGCCAGGATTCAACTCAAGCTGCTGGCTTCAGATTTCCTGTTCATACTTGTTCCGTCTATGGAAACTCCACCCATCCCTTTGGGAAATGTTGCTAGCTAGCTTCACCTTCTTCCTTCTTTTCAGCATTAAGTTCCTCACTCAAAGAATAAATCTATTCCTAGAGAGTTGTGTATAAACTAAATTTTGTAAGGCAAATTATATGTGGATGCACTGAGAGAGACTTGTTGAGAATCACACAACAGAGAATTCCCCTGGAAAGCGAGCGCCTGTCCCAGCATAATGCCTTGCAAACAGTAGGCATTTAACAAATGTCTGTTGGGTACTATTAATTCCCTTAATTTGTGTAAATGTCTCTTTTGGTACATTAAGGATACTTAAAATAAGGTATTAATTACTAACTGGAAATAATATTGGAGGGGAAAATGTACCAAGAGCAACTGCAACCATGGAATGATTAATTCAGTGAATCACCCGAGGAAGCGGGCATACTGCCAGTGCTGGCCACGGGCTCCATGCCACCCTCTGCTCCGATGGGGATGCCAACCCTTCCAGGTTCGCTGACAAATCCCTCAGGAGAGGAATGGATGGGATGAGATGAAGCAGATCTGAGGGCTGCAGCGCCCGTACACCCACACAGTCATAGCATGCAAGCCCTAATGTGCCTCTTCCAGGTGTCACCAGCTTCCAGTTTATTTATCTCCTATGTGACAATCTGAGGCAAAATGTCACAGCTTTATAGATCAGGGGTCATAACAGTTCAGAGAAGACACAGCGAGACTTTATCTATTGTGTCATTTAGGAGCAGAGAGGGCAGGGATGGGGTATGTTATGAGCTGGGTGTGATGAGCCCCGGAGCCATTCAACAGATGCTGGGTGGGGTTACCTCAATAGAACATGCCCTCTTCAATCCCCTAGCTTCAAGCCACAAAATGTACAGAGGCAGTGAAGAGATAAAATGGAGGGATTTCTATGCAAGGTCATTTTGAAGTCCACCCATGGTGCTGGAAGTGTGAACCACTATTCTATACACACAAAGTCACCTGGATAACTTACTCCTCAATTCATCCATCCACCCATCCGTCCATCCTCTGCTTATCTATACATCCACCCTCTGCGTATCTATTAATTTATTCTATAAATATTGGTTGAGCATGTGCTATGTCTCAGGCACCTGCTACACACTAGAGATATGATTGTAAGATTGGCTGCTACTGCATAGAACCTGTCTTAGTCAACAATGAATGCACTGCTCTAGATAAAAGTTAGGAGATTTATGATTCTACATTATGTGCTGTTCTCCTTCAAATTTTTGAGCTTTCCAGTTCTCATTATGAACAATAAACACAAATTAGCATCATAACAAATCTAATCAACTTTAGCACTAAATCAGTGCAGGTAGCAGGGAGGCTCACTCTGGTTCAAGTTCAGGCCTTGTTGTTGGAAACGCAGCCTGGTTGCCCTTCTCACTTGTTATTAGAGAAGCAGGGCTTCCACCTATTTCTGCTAATTCCTAATAAAATTGCAAACCAGCTTCATCCTCCTGTGGATTTCACTTGCTGCAGGCTCTGTGGCAAATGGACACGGCCTAATGGGAAAACGAATGAGGGAAACATGGGCAAAGGTAGGAGGAGGGACACTAATTCTGGCCAGGCTTCCCACTCCAGGAACTAGTAAATCACCAGGTAACAGGCTGGGCAGGTTACTAAGAGGGATAACTCACCTGGATTTAATTGGCCCTGCTGGATCTTTGCATGAGGCCAGAAAATGGTGCTTCATCATGTACTAGGGCATTTTTCCCAGAGAGCATCTAGAGTCTAATTCTAGAAAAACTGCAGCCCTACCAGTGTTAACAGAGACCAGAGCTATATTTTAATTCTCTAGAAAACACATTCCTGTGGCATTTCCAAAAAACAATATTCTTTGGTAATATACATTTCACACAAATCTCCATAGTGAGGCAGCCCCCACCATGAGTGTGACTTAAAGAACTACTGAGAACAAGGACTTAATGACGAATTCACATTAAGGCCAAAAATCCGTCCTGAGAATTGCTTGTTTCCTGAGCCCAGCACTTCGCACAGCTGTGCCTTGGAAAGGGATCTCTAAGTGGGAAAGACTTTGTCTCTTTGGGGAATAAATGAGACAGCAAGAGCAGAGCACTGAGCACAGTCCCAGCCTATAAAAAGGACTCAATACATTTTTAACTCAATTATTCAAATATTTTGGTCCAGCAGGCACAGGCCTTGGTCCCATTCCCAGCTTCCACACTAACTTGCTGTGTGACCATGAGCAAATGACTTTACCTCTCTGAGCCTCAGTTCTCTCACCTGTGTCTCACAGCAGTGTTCTGACTGTGTCCTGGAACCACTCCAGGTTCTGTTTAAGCTCTCAGGATTGCTGGGGGAAGGAGGGAGGACAAGGGCTAGACCTGCCAAAACTGAGAAGCAATCTCCTATTTGTTTTCTGGCCATGCACTTCCATGTATTATCTCACTTGAACAAAGGTTTCCAGGTCTTTAAAAAGTTTATGAACCATTAATGAGGTCTAAAGTCCCTTCCAGATGGAATCATTTTCAGAGTAGGTGCTCATGCATGGCTTATCCTCCCTACAGACAGATACTGGTGACAGACCGAAGGGCCACATCAGGCTCTGCTGGGCTTCCCCTGGGCAGCCCTGACTTTTCCATGCTGTTTTTTCCACCTTAGTGTCCTTCCTCCTCACTGTGCCCTGCTGGAAACCAACCTGCTCAATCTGCACATTCTCCAGGGGGCATGTTTTGATCCTGGGGTCATGAAAAGCCCATGTTCTCCTCCTCAGAATGCCTCCATTCTGTTGCTCATACCTCTCATAGAACCCCTGGGGGCATTTATCTGAATGTTTGCTATCATCTACTGATGATAAGCACTATAAGGGCACAGGATTTTTGTGGACATTTGCAAGTAGATACACAGGCTGCCCATCAATGATGATTAGAGAGGTGGCTGGACGTAACCAAAAGGCAGACTTTAAAACCTCTGGGTAAATTTTTATTGCATTGGATAAACTCAGAAATTTTTTTTAAAACTTAATTGATTTTCCTCCAAATGAATGGGTTATTATAGATATTTCTAACCAAAATACTAAACCCAGAGCACAGCCCACAGCCTTCCTGATGTATTTCATGCAACCCCAGAGAAAATGGGTGCTACCATACTGCTCTGAGCGTACGTTCAGGAATGTGAGGGCACCAGCTTTAATCACATAGAGGGAGACACGAAGCAGTCTCTACTAGCTTGTTCTTTCAAGTCAGAAAGTCAGGTTTTAATATAGATTCCTACTAGGTCATTTTCTTAATCTGTAGGCCTCATTTCTTACCTGTGAACAGGCACACACTGATAGTTGGAAAGACAGAGTAAAGAGTCCTAAGATAAGTATGTGACAATCCCTGTATCTGGTCCATAGTGAGTAATCAATGTATGCTAGTTGTTATTTGAAAACAGCAATAAAACCAAATAAATGACCGAAGCGAGTGAATATGGAGCTATCAGATAGCCATAAACTGTACCCAGTATGGTGGTTCTTTTACAGGAAAATAAACAAGGGGCTGAAGACGCTCCAGGGCAGAATTTCAAACCACTGACATGATTTCAGCAAGTGAAGTCTTGGAGCACAAAATGACCTTGGAGCTCCCTAACCTTAATCCACAGACTCCCTGCATTTCTCTAGGCCTTTCAAGGCTCTGTGGGACCTGACCTTGTCTCCTCCACTCTCTTCTTCACTCAAAAGGCTCCATCCAGTCACCCCAGCCTCCTTACTAGTTCCTCTAGCACCGCAAGCACATTCCCTCTGCCCCCTGTTATTGGTGTGGCTGGAGCCCTCCTGCCCTTCACGTCACTGCCACAGGTCATTTTATCCACGAGGCTTCCCTGACCTCCCCTCATCAGCCCCATCCATTTTGCTCTGCTCAGGTTATCTTCACCACATTTTTTTACTACCTGGCATTTTACACAGTTCTGTGTTTATCTGGTTATTGTCTGTTTCCCCCAGTTTGAGTGTAGGCTCCATGACACCAGGGACTGGCTGCTGTGTTCATTGTCATCCCCATAGAGTTGTGCCCAGCCTGAAGACTTGATGGTGCTCAACAAAGAGTTGCTGAAGGAAAGAATGCATGGCCTTCTGCAGGGATGACACAGTGAGAGGCTGCAATCCACTTTGCCATTCACTTTTGAAAAGTTCTCCCTAGAAAGTGCAAAACTGTTTACAAGCCAAGCATTCAGGACAAGAGTCTTACCCTATCAACATAGAAGCAGGAGCAGTGATTTGTATGGAAGTTGCATTGGTAATTGAGCTGAGAGAGTCTGTATTTACAACAAAGAACTTTACAGTTGGATTCACAGCTCCTGCCTAGGAGAAAACAATCACAGAATTGGTATTGACGAAAAAAAATGTAACATCATTGCACACATTTTAAAACTATACAAAAGTGTCTGCATTATGGCCATAAAATTATCACAATCAGACATGTTCCAACAATTTAATATAAATAAAATGAACATAAGGGAGAGTCATGAAATGCAACCTTTTCATGGTCAGGCAGAAACAGAATACGTGTATATATATATATATCTACACACACACACACACAGTATATATATAAAACTTGAAGGTCCAAAGCACTTCTGTTTAAATAAGGAATGTTTATATCTTTATAATTTATAACTTTGTGCAAGCAAGGATAAACCTCTTAAAATCAACTCTATTATTTGCAAATATACCCTGACTCCCTGAGACCCAAAGTCTTTGATGGTTGTCAGCGTGAAGAACACCTTGGGTTCTGCCAAAGACACAATCCACCAGGAAAAATCAGTTTACCTGAGCCAACGATGTTAATTAGGAAGCCATCATTTCAACTCTAAATTCAGGTTCACCATGTTGGAGCTTTACGATCAATATTATGACAAAAACCTATAAAACCTTTTTAAATATACACATAGATCTTCGATTGACAGATTAGTTAGAAATAATATGATATTTTTAGTGAGAACACTTTATGGAGTTTTTTTGTGTGTGCCAGTTTCGCTCATCAAAAAATAACATTCCACTGAAAACATATCTCCATATTTAGTCTCTGATCTTTTTTTTTCTTTTAACTTCCTCTGTCTTCCTAAAATGGCAGCTCTTCATAAAGCAAATTGAGTGAGTTGGTAAAAATAAAAATCCCCTTTTCCAAATTTCTTACAGAAAAAACAATTTACTATTAGATTTTCCTACAGACAACACTGTGGCCATTATTATTATGGTACTAGTGAGGAATCCTTGGTTCCCTTCTTCTAAACCCCCTCTTCCCTGGCTTATCCTGCTTAACAAAGCTCTTCAATTTTAGTAAACATGCAACCCTGAGGGGGAGAACAGCTTTGAAAACCAAGACATAACACTATTATTCCAAATGTAGGACAGGAAAAATTTACATTAGTGCCAAATCTATAATAGAACCACTAAAACTAGTCATGTGTCCCGTTAATTAGTAATACAATCTGATATATAACTGAGCTTTGCAACTTCATCTAGGGCACAATCCAACTTCTACAAATGAGACGAGCTTCTGATTCAATTATAGCCTCTGTTTTCCTCCATTCAAACATTTTCATTCCCCCTATCTCTTTCAAAAGCATTTTCCCCATTTTTTCTGCTTGTCATTCCTCAAAGTTTTTGGAGAAATTACAAAACCTTAAATCACACTCTTTCCTCGGATAATAAAAATACTTTAAAATTGCCAGATGCTGTTGACTTCAGCAAGAGTAATCATAGCAAGCTGTTGAAGAAAGACTGACAATATTTTCATTAGCAGGAAGGGATTAAATGAAACCATTCTCTTCCCATCAAATCATGGAACCACTGTACAAACAGGAGCACAGACCTTTGGATATGGAATCTGTACAGTCTTTGGATACTGCAGTGACTCATCAGAGTAGAAGGAGTATTCAATAAGTGGGACTTCTGTGTCGTTAAATTGGGCATATGCTAAAAAAGTGCCGTTTGGAGACCACCACAGAGCAGAGTAGGCACTGAAGACTTCCTCTGAAAAAAGACATAAATTGTTCTGTTACAAGAAGTAGCTGATAAATTGGCTTTGGCATTCAAAATATTGTTCTCATTAGCTTTAGTAATTACAGTAGAGTTCAACTAATGAACCACTTTGCATTTGCTGGGCTTCCAAAATCAGAGTAATACAAATGAATAAAAATAAAATCTTCAGGGATATATCTGGATTGTAAAAATAAGTAACCCGTTGGACCATTTTAGAATATTTTAGCATGCAATATTTAATATAAGCTCTACATTTTTTTCTTTATCTTATAATCCTCTAAATTTATGCCTCAAAACATACTAAAAGTAAATTTCACACAGGAGGCTGATTCTCCTTTCTAATTTTCAAACAGTCAACATGCCAGCATACTCTCCCCAACTGGGCTCAATTTGTACTGAGCCCGCAGGGTACTGGTGGGTGGTGTGTAGCTCCAGGCTATCAAACCAATATGGTGCCCAGAGTTTACTACTCTTGGCACAAACAAGGTGTGGGAAGGATGGATTTAGAATGGCAAGGAACTCCATTGAGACCCCCTACTGAGAAACATCTCCTTGCCCAGCCCAGAAACTGAAAACTCCCTTAGATTAATATGCTGCTCTGGTGCATATGTTGATCAGTAAGAGAAGAGGGTCAAAGAAGGAGGCAAATAAAAGACAGGATCATGCTTTCCAGTACATTGTTGGGCTTCTTCTCAATCTCTGGCAAAGATTGCTCGTCTCTGTGTTTATTATGGGGTCTACACAGGGGACATTCAATCTCTGGCTCTTAATATGTTGAAAACTCTTTCACCAACTGGGAATGGAGGAGTTAAGTAGACTGGGTGGAAACTCTTCTTTATTCCACAAGTCTCATGTAAGTGTAAATGTAAAAGCAAAAGCATAGAAACTAGAATCTTAGGGTTGGGAAATCATGAATTCTAACCAGTTTTCAGAAGCCTGATACCTCTTTACGAGTTATTTCCAAATGCTCTTTTTCAACAACAAAAATAACAGCAAAAATAATTACTGCAATAAAATGTAATAATAATTATTGTGATGAGCAGCTGGCATTCAATGAGTGCTAACTATGCACCAGACATTGATAAGCAATTGACATCTATCATCTCAGTTAATGCTCACAACAACCCATTGTATTAATAAACAAAGTGAGACAAGCTTGAAGAGGATAAGAAATTTGTCTAGGAACACATGACTAAGAATTGGTAGAATCAAAAATCAACCCAAATCTCCTTTAACTCATGCTTTTCATCTTGGTGGTATACTGCCCTTTCCTGCCTCTATTTTAGTATTTCTAGTAACAGAAAACCTACTACTGGATTAGGCAGTCTATTCTTCCTTTGACTGCCTCATATTTATATCATTGATCTATACATGCTCATGTAGCAAGTTAGAATTTACAAAACGTATCAATTTCATCTTCACAATGATCTCTGGGTGAGGATTCATGGCTCATTTCACAGAAAAGGAAACTGAGGCATGAAGAGATTGAGTGAATTGCCTGAAACAAGAACTAGAACCCAGCCCTTATGACTCCAAGTTATGGTTTCTATTATACTAAGAACTTGTTCATATACTGAGTTGACTTCTCATTCTTTGCGATTTTTACCCATTGATTCTGGTCTACAATACAGCTGCAATGACATAAAATCCACATAATCAGAGCTAGATTTTGGTTTTGAGAATAAGTAGCAGGTAGTGATCTTTGTCTTGAAATAGTGGCTATTTGGAATGCAGAACATATTTTTCTAAATGACAATGTAATAATTTCCTTCTAGGAACTGAAGATATTAGACAGCCCCAAGCTTGAGCTGTGAAGCTGTTTTTCTGCATGCGGATGACCTAGTCATGCCAAAGACTCTCTCCAGCGATTATCCACTTTAGAAAGAATGATAGTGCTAGCTGCCATCTTATCTTCCAGAACACGAGCTGTTTCTGAGCGAGGGTCACGGCTTTGGAAAGAGGCCACTCTTGTCAATGATCCTGGAGGCTGGATCGTGCTGTCCAAGTGTCACAGAATCTCTAAATAGCTAGTGTTAGTAAATTTCATTGTAAGTTTTAGTCAAGCACTTACTACTAGGACATAAAAATTTATATTTCTTTTAATGTGATTTGTTGTTGTTATGAGTCAATTAAACTTGACTTGGACTTGGTAAGAATGAAAATTGTCATAAAGAAAAACTATTTTTTTTAACTACAAAGAAGAAAAAAATAATACGATGAACTACAGATGAGTCTTTCGAATAAGTATGAGGAAGCCTTGTGAACAGTTTGGAACAGCCTCAAAATGTCTTTTATCTTGGCAAATACAGACATAAAAATTGTTTTTCTAATATTTTCTAAGTTTCTAAAATGTGTTTCTAATAGTTTCTAAAACTCTGCATCCTAAAAGGGAGAATATTCCTTTTTAACTTTTTTGGTTTTATTAGTCATTTTTTCCCAAGCCTTTCTAATTGCTTTTTCATTCCTAAAAACAGGAAATCATAGTTTGTCCAAGTTTAAATAAATACAAATTCTCTATAATATAGTCATTTTCTTCCCCTGTATCCTCCAACAAGCGGATGTTACTTTGTCACCTTCCCAATGTGATGGGACTATTTAGCTTTCCTTAGTAAATTCTGGGGTAGTTAGGCCTAGTTAGAGAAATATCTGATGTTAATCTGGAGGCTTTTATGTCCCGGTAAAGGCAGAAAACGTCTACCTCCACAGAAAAACCTTTTGTATCAATAAACCAGAGACAAGAGGAGTATTGTCAGACAATGAGGGCAGAGGAGTGCTAGGAATAGTTAAATTCTTGGTCTAGAAGACACCTGGTGCTGTGAGTTCTAAGAGAAATTTGATGACATTTTAAACAATGCAACTTATTTTAAAGCTCATTTAAATTTTACAATTTTAAAAGAAATGTTTAACTATTTTAAAACCTTGTAGATTTTCTGATTTGAAAAAGCTTCAAGGTTTCTACCTTCATAAACCCAGTCAGTTATTCCATTATATATTATATCTTCTTTCCCAGTCCATGTGATTCTGTGACTTGGTAAATTTGGTTCAATTTTAACATAAATGTCATTGTTCCAAACATATGCCTAGAAGGAAAAAAACAAGAATTGATATCAATAATAACATGTTATATTTTATCCTGGAGTTTTAGAAACATGTATCAGTTGCAAATGTAAGGCTTATCATAGTCAAATATTCAATTCAAACAGGAAGAGTCATTTACTCCCTCCCTCTCATTCTTAAATTACAAGTGCACAACCTATAATCCCAGAATAATCCTAAAAACACTAATGATATGTTAAAAATGGAAGCACACAACTACCACTATTTGAATGCTAAAGTATACGAGAAAACCTAGAAGACTGACCACTTCCACAGGATAATATATGCTTGTATATTTCTTGTATATTGGGAGAGTGAGTGGAGGAAAGGTAGTTACATTCTGGAAGAGAGAAGTTCAATGGCAGATAAACATTAGATCCATTTGTTAAGATTCTTTTGGACTTCTCATATTCTCCTAGCACTATAGAACGTAAAGATATACCCATAGTAACAGACAACACAGAACTAGCAGAAAGCAGGTGTGACTCAGAAAATATCTAAGCACAATAGATAACTAGAACTTAAGAATTTGATGTGCATTTTCCCAGTGAATAAATATTCCCTATGGGGACTTTCAGGAATTGCATTTAGTTTGATAAGCCAGTAAAATATTATCTTGGGCAATAACACTATATTCTATAGTAAAGTATTGACTTCCTAAGATGTCTGCTTTGTATCAGGGTTAGTAACTTCCGCCTACGAAAAATTTGAGCCAATATTTTTCTGACAACAGGAGAGACTCACTAACCAATTTATGACCCATTGGTGACCATGTGATCCACTGTGTGTCGTTTGGAATCCTCTCTTCTCTAATCAGCTGCCTGGAAAAAGATAAAAGGAAACATTACCAAAAAGAATAACTCACACTAGGGTTTCCTTTAAAAAAAATGACACTAGAAAAGCCTAATAGATTTTATTGGGAAGTCACTGACCTTTTTTTTAAATCATAAATGTCATATGAAGCTGTGTAGGAATGCCTCCATTGCTATGAAAGAAAACAGACATTTCAGGCTTCTGTGATTCTTGATAATTTGGCCACTCACTGTAGGAGACCAAGATGATAGATTTGGTAATATATGGTTGTATAATTCTCATATGTTATCATATCTTGTAATTTCCTCCTATAATTTTGGGATTCAAAAGTATCCTGGAGATCTTCTGGTACAAACTCTTCTAGACTTCAACTACAACCTAGCTCTGGCACCACCTCCTCCAAGGAGCTTTCCCAGGACCACAGTGCACCAAAAATGTCATTTCGTACAAACGTTATCCCTAGCATTCACCATAGTATGCTAAGATTGCCTACTTAGGAAAATGTAAATTTTCACTTTTCACCTATCTTATTGGCAAAAGATTTAAAAGATATATGATGCTATTGCTGATGGTGATGTGAAGAAATGTTTAACTTCATACACTGATGATGAAATGTAAAGTGTTATAAACTTTTTGAAAACCCCCTGGCAAGATATATTAAAATTAAAATACACATATCATCAATATTTTAACAACCATCTCAAGAAGCTAGGGATGAAAGTCAAATTTCAGTGACTGCAGAAGCATAGGGAAAGAAATACTTTTTTTAAAAGAGGAAATCAAACTAAATCCAAAGTAATCAAAATGAAGTAAAGGTAAAAGCACTGATAAAATAGAAAACACACAATAGAGAAAAATCAACAAAGCCAGAACTCAATTCATTGAAAAGGCTAGTAAAATTGCAAAAGTAGTAAAACTCATGGGTAAACCAGTACAAATGACTGGTATCAAAAAGGAAAAATGGGATATCACAACATACTGCACAGACATTAAAAGATCATAAGACACTATTATAAACATTTTTTGCCAATACATTTTAAAAATTAGAGAAAAGGAAAAAATTTCTTCAAAAATAATTTCTCAAAAATGAAACAATGCTGAATAGTCTTATATCTAATAAACAAATTGAATTCAGAAATAAGCTTTACATAGAGAAGACACCAAGGCAAAATAACTTTACCAGAAAACTCCTTGTTATTTGTTCAAATGAGTTGAGAATTTATTCCTACACAAAAATCTATACACAAATGTTTGTAGCAGCTTTATTCATAATTGTCAAAACTGGGAGGCAACTAAGATGTCATCCAACAGATGAGTGGATAAACAAACTGCAGTAGATCCATATAATGGGAACTTATTTAGTGATAAGAAGAATGAGCTATTAAGCCACAAAAAGATGGATAAATCTCAAATACATATTGCTAAGTGAAATAAGCCAATGTGGTCAGGTTACATACTGTATGATTCCAACAATAGGACTTCTAGAAACGGTAAAACTACGGAGACAGTAAAGAGATTGGTGGTTGCTTGGAGTCTGAGGGAAGGAAGGATGAAGAGCTGAATCACAGGGGATTTTTAGCACAGTCAAAGTAATCTGTGTAATACTATAATGGTGATACATGTTATTATACGTTTCTCAAGAGCCATAGATTTGTCAGAATTCACCACTATAATGGTAGATGCATGCCATATATTTGCCAAAACCCACAAAGAGTCAACCCTAATGTAAACTATGGACTTGAATTAATAATGATGTATTAATATTAGCTCATCAGTTATAACAAATGGACCACACTAATGCAAGACATTAATAATAGGGGAAAGTGGAGGAGGGAAGACAAGGGAGTATATGGGAACTCTCTGTTTATTTTCTATTAACCTAAAGCTGTTCTGAAAAATAAAGTTATATTGATTAAAAAAAAAAATGAATCAGAGCTAACCAGATGACTTGGAAGGAGTTTCACATGGTATCGAGTGAGAAATGCAATTTATAAAAAATATAGAATTTTATTTTTATAGACCAAGTAATAACTAAAAACATCCCTATATATTTTCATAGAGTTATATGAACAAGAAGAAAAATATAAAAATATGGAGAGATATACATTAGACTTTAGAGAGCCAAGTGAAAAAGGGAAAAAATAAGACTGAAGATAAAAATGTGTATGATCACATATTTGCATTTATGAAAAATTATGTCTGAATATAGATGCATATATAAGTTTAAGATATTTTCAAAGAAGTTACTTGTCTATATGTCTGCCTTCTTTACCATACTCCTAGAGGTAAGAAATTGTATCTTATTTATCTTTGGATGCCTGGAGTCTATTCTAGCGCAAGCCACATAGTGAGTGTTCAAGAAATACACCAAATTACAGTAAAATTCAAATGGTACCAATGAGGATGAGATGGATTAAACAGGTATTCCAAGGATATCCAGGTATATAATAGTAGAACTGAGACACGAAGTCAGAGTTCCTAACCTTAACTACTTAGCACTTCTCACCCTCCTATGCACTCATGTCAACAAATATTTGTTAAGTTCTGCTTTTCACAAGTCATACATTCCTTTCCTGAATCCTGAATTATTTTGACACGCCTCATGCTTGTTTCTGGGCAACCTCAAGCAAAATATTCACTAAAGCCAAAAGGTGTGGTACAAGCTAAAAATATTAAGATGGACTGAGATCAGCATGACAAACTATCACGGATTGTAAAAGAAAGCCCGTGATGTTCAGTATCTTTTGAAACTGATTCATTATTCTATTTAGTCTATAACCACTGGTAGGTATCATTTATCAGATATCACTGGATAACACAGGGCCCCTCCCATGGAGGAGCTATAGTGGAATGGAGGATATGAAATAGTAAACTACAATAAAAGAATCATAATTGGTTGTGCCTAGGATATGATGGAGGTGGATGGGAGAGACAGGAATCATAAATTAGGCCTTGGGGAGGCAGAGAGGATTATGGAAAAGATGATTCTTTGGTTGAGGTTAGTGATAGAGGGTGACAGAGAAAGAGTAAAAGAGCATCGTAGCAAAGAGAAGCTGAATGCAAAGATAGAAAAGATCACATTTAAGAGCACAAGCTTTGGAGTCTTCTTACTTGGATTCAGCGTTTCACTGTGTAATATGAAGCAAGTTTCTTTCTAAGCTTCAATTTTCCTTTTTGACAAATGAGAATAATGCCAGCAACAATCTCAGATGTAAGAGAATGCATGGGAAGCACTTAGCAGGGTTCTGGAACATTGTCGACATGGAATCAATGACACAACTATCTCCAGCGCACTAGGCAATGAGCAGAGATGTTAAGAGAACATTCATAACAGACTGTGGGGATACTTATTCACTCGTTCACTCACTCACTCATTTATTTATTTGTAGCCAAAACCTAGAAGTGATAATTAGTCATTCTAGATGCACTAACTCAGTCATGGAGAAGTCATGTAGCAGAATCTAAAAATCAGTGAAAGGTAGACCTCCAAGGAAATGTGATCAAATTAGACTTTCCTTTCTTCTAGATATGTTTCTTAAGAGCCAGTCAAAATATATATGCTGTACAGAAAATTCTATTGGACACTCTTGGAAGTAAAAAATAGAAATAAAAAAGTTGAAGATATAGATCCCCACTTTCAATAGCAATAAAATTTAGTACTTTGCAATAAAACATGTATTCATTTAACAGTGATGGTTAGCATGTGCTATGTGACCCTGTCCTAGGCACAGAGATGTGGCAGTGACTAAATCGCAGGGAAACTAGCACCAAATACGGCAGGCAACAAACAAGCAAAGAAATCAATGACAAAATATCACAAAATGTTGTGATTAAACTATAATGGGTTAACATGACAGAGACAGATTTGTGGGGTGTGGGTGGAAGCATGCGGCAGAGGGCAATGCTAAGTGACCCAACAAATCTGGACCTGAGTTAAATAGAGAGAACCATATGATGATGGGGAAGCTTCCATGAGGAAGGAATAGCCAGTACTTTGGCCCTTAGATGGGAACGAGGGTGATGCTTGAGAAAAAGAAAGTGCTGTGTACTTAGGGGTTCTCAACTCAGCATCATGGAATCTCCAGGAGGCCCACAGCTATGCTGAGTTAGTTAGTTGCTTTGGGACAGGCCACAGATATCTGTGTTTTTTTCAAAAGCTCCTCAATTAATCCTAAGGTGCAGGTGAGGTGAGAAGCACTGGCCAAGCATGCTGAGTGCAGGAGAAGCAGGTAGGAGATGTGTTCAGCTGGGCAGACTAGGCTCCAATCACATAAGCCTCAGGATGCCAGGGTTAGAGCTGGCATTTTATTTCGAGTGTGATGGGATGCCACTGGAGGTAGCATAGGTTTGGCATAAACTAATTTAGAATTTAAAAGTAGTATGCCAGGCACGGTGGCTCATGACTGTAATCCTAGTACTTTGGGAGGCCGAGATGGATGGATCATGAGGTCAGGAGTTCAAGACCAACCTGACCAACATGGTGAAACCCCATCTGTACTAAAAATACAAAAATTAGCTGAGGGTGGTGGTAGATGCGTATAATCCCAGCTACTCGGAGGATGAGGCCGTAGAATCGCTTGAACACAGGAGACAGAGGTTGTGGTGAGCCGAGACCCACAATTGCACTCCAGCCCGTGCAACTGAGTGAGACTCCATCTCAAAAAAAAAAAAAAAAAAGTAGTACTTTGGATACTGTCTGAAGCATGGATGGCAGGGGGAAGGTGACAGTGAAAAAAGCAAAAGTAGTTAAATATACAGGTAAACTCCAGTGATGCAACAAATACAAATCTCCAACTAAGGACCACCAGTGGAATACACGTGTTAGTGCACATCAAATGACATTTGTTTAACCTGGCTATATAGTAAGGTGAGCTGGTATTACCTTTGTGTTTCTACCTTACCTTCATGTGTTAGTCCTTAACATGGACAACTGTTATTCAGCGGTTCTCAACCCTGCTTGCCATTACAATCACCTATGGCAGTTAAAAATATACTGATGCTTGCCAGGCACCGTGGCTCATGGCTGTAATCCTAGCACTTGGGGAAACTGAGGTTGAAGGATCATTTGAGGCCAAGAGTTTGAGACCAGCCTGAAAAACATAGCAAAACCCTATCTCTAAAAAAAAAATTGAAAATTAGCAAGGCAAAGTCGTGCAAACCTGTAGTCTCAGCTACTCAGGAGGCTGAGGTAGGAGGATTACTCAAGCCCAAAAGATTGAGGCTGCTGTGAGCCACGATCAGATCACTGCACCCCAGCCTGAGTGACAGAGTAAGACCTTGTCTCAAAAAAAGGAAAAAAAAATTACTGATTCTGGCATTACCCCAGAAACGTCCATTTACTTATCTGGGGATTGTACCTGGACACTGGGTATTTTTAAAAGTTTCTCAAGTAAATCAAGTAAATGTATTCCATAGATAGCAATAAGAAACAATTAAACAACACATTAACTGGAAACAGATGCATTCAAGTTGGTACAGGATTCTGATTCGTTTACGGTTAAGTTTAGCAGAGCATAGAGTCTTCATGTCCAGGAAAAGGAGCCCAGCCCAGAAAATTCAGAGTAAATATTATGATTGAGAGTCACCATCCTGAGATGGTCAGTGCAGTAAGCGAATGGTTTGCTTGGCCTGAGTACAGCAGTGTTGGTATGTGTGTTGGTGTGTCCTCAATATTATTTGTCTCACCAAAAAAAAACAAGATTAGGGGTGGGAATCCTACCTTTGTATTTTGCTTGCAATACAGGGTATCTCTACAAGTTTTTAATCTTCCCTACGCGTCTCAAAATTTCCTATACTTGAACAACTGTTGTCAAATCCATGAGTAACCAAAAACTGCAGTTAAAGCTAGGGTGATCCACATCCATCCTAAACATGAAGAGGGTGTGTGATGAAACTGTAACCTTTCCTGAATGTGTGAGGATTTGGAGTTGGGCTGGGTGACTGGGGGAAGCTGAGTGCTCTCGGTGAATTCTTTATGATCGGTGGTGAGGTTCTCCTCCTTAGAATACTTTGTATATGGTGGGGCCTGAAGGTTGGGAGGTGGTCTGGGCCATCTTGCAGAACCTGCTCTGGAGGATGGAAAGTTTAACTATTTTCTTTCCTTCCTTCCTTCCTTCCTTCCTTCCTTCCTTCCTTCCTTCCTTCCTTCCTTCCTTCC